>NW_027013502.1:37500-65000 GCF_036934945.1 Oncorhynchus masou masou | reverse complement strand
CCCCCTCCCCTTTCCTCTCCCCAGTCCCCCCTTTTCTCTCCCCAGTCCCTCCATTCCCTCTCCCCTCCCCTTTCCTCTCCCCAGTCCCTCCATTCCCTCTCCCCCTCCCCTTTCCTCTCCCCAGTCCCTCCATTCCCTCTCCCCCTCCCCTTTCTCTCCCCAGTCCCCCCTTTTCTCTCCCCAGTCCCTCCATTCCCTCTCCCCCTCCCCTTTCCTCTCCCCAGTCCCTCCATTCCCTCTCCCCCTCCCCTTTCCTCTCCCCAGTCCCCCTCCCCTTTCCTCTCCCCTCCCCCTCCCTTTCCTCTCCCCAGTCCCTCCATTCCCTCTCCCCCTCCCCTTTCTCTCCCCAGTCCCCCCTTTTCTCTCCCCAGTCCCTCCATTCCCTCTCCCCCCTCCCCTTTCCTCTCCCCAGTCCCTCCATTCCCTCTCCCCCTCCCCTTTCCTCTCCCCAGTCCCTCCATTCCCTCTCCCCCTCCCCTTTCCTCTCCCCTCCCCCTCCCTTTCCTCTCCCCAGTCCCTCCATTCCCTCTCCCCCTCCCCTTTCTCTCCCCAGTCCCCCCTTTTCTCTCCCCAGTCCCTCCATTCCCTCTCCCCCTCCCCTTTCCTCTCCCCAGTCCCTCCATTCCCTCTCCCCCTCCCCTTTCCTCTCCCCAGTCCCCCCTCTCCCTTTCCTCTCCCCAGTCCCCCCTCCCCTTTCCTCTCCTCAGTCCCCCCTCTCCCTTCCCTCTCCTCAGTCCCCCCTCTCCCTTTCCTCTCCCCTCCCCCTCCCCCTCCTCCTCTCCCCAGTCCCCCCTCTCCCATTCCTCTCTCCAGGCCCCCCCTCCCCTTTCCTCTCCCCTCTCCCTTTCCTCTCCCCTCCCCCTCTCCCTTTCCTCTCCCCAGTCCCCCCTCTCCTCTCCCCACTCCCCCTCTCCCTTTCCTCTCCCCAGTCCCCCTCTCACTTTCCTCTCCTCAGTCCCCCCCCCCCTTTCCTCTCCCCAGTCCCCCCTCCCCTTTCCTCTCCCCCTCCCCCTCCCCCTTTCCTCTCCCCAGTCCCCCTCTCCTCTCCCCAGTCCCCCCTTCCCCTTTCCTCTCCCCAGTCCCCCTCTCACTTTCCTCTCCCCTCCCCCTCCCCCTTTCCTCTCCCCAGTCCCCCTCTCCTCTCCCCAGTCCCCCCTTCCCCTTTCCTCTCCCCAGTCCCCCTCTCACTTTCCTCTCCCCAGTCCCCCTCCCCTTTCCTCTCCCCTCCCCCTTTCCTCTCCCCAGTCCCCCCCTCCCCTCTCCCCCCTCCCCCTTTCCTCTCCCCAGTCCCCCCTTTCCTCTCCCCAGTCCCCCCTTCCCCTTTCCTCTCCCCAGTCCCCCCTCTCACTTTCCTCTCCCCTCCCCCTCCCCCTTTCCTCTCCCCAGTCCCCCCTCTCCTCTCCCCAGTCCCCCCTTCCCCTTTCCTCTCCCCAGTCCCCCTCTCACTTTCCTCTCCCCAGTCCCCCCTCCCCTTTCCTCTCCCCTCCCCCTCTCCCTTTCCTCTCCCCAGTCCCCCTCTCCTCTCCCCAGTCCCCCTCTCACTTTCCTCTCCCCAGTCCCCCTCCCCTTTCCTCTCCCCTCCCCCTCTCCCTTTCCTCTCCCCAGTCCCCCCTCTCCTCTCCCCAGTCCCCCTCTCACTTTCCTCTCCTCAGTCCCCCCTCCCCTTTCCTCTCCCCAGTCCCCCCTCCCCTCCCCCTCCCCCTTTCCTCTCCCCAGTCCCCCCTCTCCTCTCCTCAGTCCCCCTCTCCCTTCCCTCTCCCCAGGCCCCCCCCCCTTTCCTCTCCCCTCCCCTTCTCCCTTTCCTCTCTCCAGTCCCCCCTCTCCCTTTCCTCTCCCCAGTCCCCCTCTCCCATTCCTCTCTCCAGGCCCCCCTCCCCTTTCCTCTCCCCTCTCCCTTTCCTCTCCCCTCCCCCTCTCCCTTTCCTCTCCCCAGTCCCCCTCTCCTCTCCCCACTCCCCCTCTCCCTTTCCTCTCCCCAGTCCCCCCTCTCACTTTCCTCTCCTCAGTCCCCCCCCTCCCCTTTCCTCTCCCCAGTCCCCCCTCCCCTTTCCTCTCCCCTCCCCCTCCCCCTTTCCTCTCCCCAGTCCCCCCTCTCCTCTCCCCAGTCCCCCTTCCCCTTTCCTCTCCCCAGTCCCCCTCTCACTTTCCTCCCCTCCCCTCCCCCTTTCCTCTCCCCAGTCCCCCTCTCCTCTCCCCAGTCCCCCCTTCCCCTTTCCTCTCCCCAGTCCCCCTCTCACTTTCCTCTCCCCAGTCCCCCTCCCCTTTCTCTCTCCCCTCCCCCTTTCCTCTCCCCAGTCCCCCCTCCCCTTTCCTCTCCCCCTCCCCCTCCCCCTTTCCTCTCCCCAGTCCCCCCTTTCCTCTCCCCAGTCCCCCTCTCCCTTTCCTCTCCCCACTCCCCCTCTCCCTTTCCTCTCCCCAGTCCCCCCTCTCCTCTCCCCAGTCCCCCTCTCCTCTCCCCACTCCCCCTCTCCCTTTCCTCTCCCCAGTCTCCCCTCCCCCTTTTCTCTCCCCAGTCCCCCCCCTCTCCTCTCCCCAGTCCCCCCTTCCCCTTTCCTCTCCCCAGTCCCCCCTCTCACTTTCCTCTCCCCTCCCCCTCCCCCTTTCCTCTCCCCAGTCCCCCCTCTCCTCTCCCCAGTCCCCCCTTCCCCTTTCCTCTCCCCAGTCCCCCTCTCACTTTCCTCTCCCCAGTCCCCCCTCCCCTTTCCTCTCCCCTCCCCCTTTCCTCTCCCCAGTCCCCCCTCCCCTTTCCTCTCCCCTCCCCCTCCCCCTTTCCTCTCCCCAGTCCCCCCTTTCCTCTCCCCAGTCCCCCTCTCCCTTTCCTCTCCCCACTCCCCCTCTCCCTTTCCTCTCCCCAGTCCCCCCTCTCCTCTCCCCAGTCCCCCCTCTCCTCTCCCCACTCCCCCTCTCCCTTTCCTCTCCCCAGTCTCCCCTCCCCCTTTTCTCTCCCCAGTCCCCCCTTCCCCTTCCCTCTCCCTTTACTTTCTACTCCCCCCTCCCTCTCCCAGCCCGGACGTCAATCATCCTGAAAGGAGGCAGGCTAATGACCCAATGTTCTACCCCCCCCCCTCCTGCCATGGCAACCCAGCTGTCAATCTAGCAGGAGAGTGAGGAGGATGAGGCTTTCTGACATTCCCTCTGCTTCATTTATGGTTCAAACTGATCCAGTATGATCTTACAGCAAGCACAAAGTACTTCACACACACACACACACACACACAAACACACACACACAAACACAAACACACACACACACACAGAGAGAGAGTGATGTATAATTGAGTCATTAGTTGAAGGCGTGGTCTCTGTCAGTCTGCTGTCTCTATTGGCAACAGCAGCTAAACAAAGACACCATGACTCAATCTGAACACACACGGCCCAAACAGAACCCCTTTGGAACCCTGAACTACTTTAAACCAGAATGGCACCCTTTTCCCTGTGAAGTGAACTACTTTAGACCAGAATGGCACCCTATTCCCTGTGAAGTGAACTACTTTAGACCAGAATGGCACCCTTTTCCCTGTGAAGTGAACTACTTTTAACCAGAATGGCACCCTTTTCCCTGTGAAGTGAACTACTTTTGACCAGAATGGCACCATTTTTCCCTGTGAAGTGAACTACATACTTTTAACCAGGACCTAAAGGGCTCTGGTCAAAAGTAGTGATTCCATATGTGTTATGCTATATTGTTGATGTCTTCTCTATTATTCTACAATGTAGAAAATTGTCAAAGATAAAGAAAAACCCTTGAATGAGCAGGTGTGTCCAAACCTTTGACTGGTACTGTATATAAACAGCAACATGGACACATGTTGGACACACATCGACAGATACATGTTGTGTCCTTTTGTAATGGTTCAATAAGGAGGACGAGGCCTAACGCTGTGTGTGTTGTGTACATTCAGACCTGGATATCCACTCTACATATTCCACGTTGTTCAGTTGGTCCACTGTTTAGGTAGAAACGCTATAGGCACCATTAGCATAACGCCTAGCAACCACGGGGTCAAAGACGAGTGGAGGCTATGATTGGCGGAGGAGGGGTGAGTGATGGTAATGATGATGATGGTCGAGTGACACGGCTTTGTTTTGTGTTCAACATTAGCAGGCTAATCATGCACACGCTACGTCACGTCTACAAAGCTGAGGAGACATCAACATGGATACCATTTAGCAAGAGGATAAATAACAGAACCATTTAGGCTACTATTCCAGTGTCCCAAATTGCAACCTATATAGGGCATTTATTTGAGTGAAAAAAGCCTAGGTCAAAACGACTGCTCTATGTAGGGAATTGGCCATAGGACTTTTTAAAACGTTTTTTTATTTTTTACTTGTACCCTTTTTTCTTCCCAATTTCGTGATATCTAATTGGTAGTTACAGTCTTGTCCCATCGCCGCAACTCCCGTACGGACTCGGGAGAGGCGAATGTCGGGAGCCACGCGTCCTCCGAAACTCGACCCTGCCAAGCCACACTGCTTCTTGACAAACAGATACATGTTGTGTCTGGCTGGCTTAACCCGTAAGCCAGCAGCACCAATGTGTCTGAGGAAACACAGTACAACTGGCAACTGGAGTCAGCTTGCAGGCGCCCGGACCGCCACAAGGAGACGCTAGAGAGCGATGGGACAAGGAAATCCCGGCCGGCCAAACCCTCCCCTGACCCGGACGACGCTGGGCCAATTGTGCGCCGCCTCATGGTCTCCCGGTCACGGCTGGCTGTGACACCGCCTGGGATCAAACCAGGGTCTGTAGTGATGCCCCAAGCACTGTGATGCAGTGCCTTAGACCTCTGCGCCATTTGGCAGGCCCCTGCCATAAGGCTCTTGCCAAAGGTAATGCCCTAGGTAGGGAATAGGGTGCCATTTGACCAAGTGTAGGCTGTTGTAGCCAACCTGTATCAGTGTCTGTATGTGTCTATGTATGACTGGTGGGGCCTGAACCCTTGTCTCCTGCTCAGGAAACCAACGTCTCAAACATGAGAACAAGAGGAAATTCTCTCTTGGACCAAAAGGGTGACACTGATTTCAAGTGACAGGCACTACCTCGTCACGAGAGCGTGAGACCAACTCACCGCCTCTACATGTATGTGTCTGTAGCATGTTCTGTGCCTGTAGCATGTGTCTATGTCTGTAGCATGTGTCTGTAGCACGTTCTGTGTCTGTAGCATGTTCTGTGTCTGTGTCTGTAGACTATCTGTAGCGTGTGTCTGTAACATGTATCTCTAGCATGTGTCTGTAGTATGTGTCTGTAGCATGTATCTGTAACATGTGTCTGTAGCATGTGTCTGTAACATGTGTCTGTAACTGTAGACTGTGTCTGTAGCATGTGTCTGTAGCATGTGTCTGTAGCATGTGTCTGTAGCATGTGTCTGTAGCATGTGTCTGTAGACTGTGTCTGTAGCATGTGTCTGTAGCATGTGTCTGTAGCATGTGTCTGTAGCATGTGTCTGTAGCATGTGTCTGTAACATGTGTCTGTGACAGGTGTCTGTAGACTGTGTCTGTAGCCTGTGTCTGTAGCATGTGTCTGTAGCATGTGTCTGTAGCATGTGTCTGTAGCATGTGTCTGTAACATGTGTCTGTAGCATGTGTCTGTAACTGTAGACTGTGTCTGTAGACTGTGTCTGTAACATGTGTCTGTAGCATGTGTCTGTAGCATGTGTCTGTAGCATGTGTCTGTAGCATGTGTCTGTAACATGTGTCTGTAGCATGTGTCTGTAACTGTAGACTGTGTCTGTAACATGTGTCTGTAGCATGTGTCTGTGACTGTGTCTGTAGCATGTGTCTGTAACATGTGTCTGTAGCATGTGTCTGTAGCATGTGTCTGTAGCATGTGTCTGTAGCATGTGTCTGTAACATGTGTCTGTAGCATGTGTCTGTAACTGTAGACTGTGACTGTAGACTGTGTCTGTAGCATGTGTCTGTGACTGTAGACTGTGTCTGTAGCATGTGTCTGTAACATGTGTCTGTAACATGTGTCTGTAGACTGTGTCTGTAGCATGTGTCTGTAACTGTAGACTGTGTCTGTAGCATGTGTCTGTAGACTGTGTCTGTAGCATGTGTCTGTAGCATGTGTCTGTGACTGTAGACTGTGTCTGTAGCATGTGTCTGTAGACTGTGTCTGTAGCATGTGTCTGTAGACTGTGTCTGTAGCATGTGTCTGTAACTGTAGACTGTGTCTGTAGCATGTGTCTGTAGACTGTGTCTGTAGCATGTGTCTGTAACATGTGTCTGGAGCATGTGACTGTAGACTGTGTCTGTAGCATGTGTCTGTGTCTGACTGTGTAACTATGACTATGTGCGTAATCTTTATGGTATAGGTGGCAGGGCTGCTCTCCCCACAACCCGTGTTCTCTGGATCAAGCCCGTCTCTGTCTGCTACACTGGTGGCAGCAGTGGGATCAGTGCGGCATCTTAGGGTTGTTTGCAATGAGTAGAGAGAACGTCAAATTCCAGCCATCTTGGAAGGCTGGTCGGCCTGAAACTATTGCTCTGGTTGACCCAGGCTCCTGACTTCATAGTGAACGGGCCCCTGACTTCATAGTGAACGGGCCCCTGACTTCATAGTGAACGGGCCCCTGTCTTCATAGTGAACGGGCCCCTGACTTCATAGTGAACGGGCTCCTGACTTCATAGTGAACGGGCCCCTGACTTCATAGTGAACGGGCCCCTGACTTCATAGTGAACGGGCCCTGACTTCATAGTGAACGGGCTCCTGACTTCATAGTGAACGGGCCCTGACTTCATAGTGAACGGGCCCCTGACTTCATAGTGAACGGGCCCCTGACTTCATAGTGAACGGGCCCCTGACTTCATAGTGAACGGGCTCCTGACTTCATAGTGAACGGGCCCCTGACTTCATAGTGAACGGGCCCTGACTTCATAGTGAACGGGCCCCTGACTTCATAGTGAACGGGCTCCTGACTTCATAGTGAACGGGCCCTGACTTCATAGTGAATGGGCTCCTGACTTCATAGTGAACGGGCCCCTGACTTCATAGTGAAAGGGCCCTGACTTCATAGTGAACGGGCCCCTGACTTCATAGTGAAAGGGCCCCTGACTTCATAGTGAACGGGCTCCTGACTTCATAGTGAACGGGCTCCTGACTTCATAGTGAACGGGCCCCTGACTTCATAGTGAACGGGCCCCTGACTTCATAGCGAACGGGCCCCTGACTTCATAGTGAACGGGCTCCTGACTTCATAGTGAACGGGCCCCTGACTTCATAGTGAACGGGCCCCTGACTTCATAGTGAACGGGCCCCTGACTTCATAGTGAACGGGCCCCTGACTTCATAGTGAAAGGGCCCCTGACTTCATAGTGAACGGGCCCCTGTCTTCATAGTGAACGGGCCCCTGACTTCATAGTGAACGGGCCCCTGACTTCATAGTGAAAGGGCCCCTGACTTCATAGTGAACGGGCCCCTGTCTTCATAGTGAACGGGCCCCTGACTTCATAGTGAACGGGCCCTGACTTCATAGTGAACGGGCCCCTGACTTCATAGTGAACGGGCCCCTGACTTCATAGTGAACGGGCTCCTGACTTCATAGTGAACGGGCCCCTGACTTCATAGTGAACGGGCCCCTGTCTTCATAGTGAACGGGCCCTGACTTCATAGTGAACGGGCCCCCTGACTTCATAGTGAACGGGCCCCTGACTTCATAGTGAACGGGCCCCTGACTTCATAGTGAACGGGCTCCTGACTTCATAGTGAACGGGCCCCTGACTTCATAGTGAACGGGCCCCTGACTTCATAGTGAACGGGCCCCTGACTTCATAGTGAACAGGCTCCTGACTTCATAGTGAACGGGCCCCTGACTTCATAGTGAATGGGCTCCTGACTTCATAGTGAACGGGCCCCTGACTTCATAGTGAAAGGGCCCCTGACTTCATAGTGAACGGGCCCCTGACTTCATAGTGAAAGGGCCCCTGACTTCATAGTGAACGGGCTCCTGACTTCATAGTGAACGGGCTCCTGACTTCATAGTGAACGGGCCCCTGACTTCATAGTGAACGGGCCCCTGACTTCATAGCGAACGGGCCCCTGACTTCATAGTGAACGGGCTCCTGACTTCATAGTGAACGGGCCCCTGACTTCATAGTGAACGGGCCCCTGACTTCATAGTGAACGGGCCCTGACTTCATAGTGAACGGGCCCTGACTTCATAGTGAAAGGGCCCCTGACTTCATAGTGAACGGGCCCCTGTCTTCATAGTGAACGGGCCCCTGACTTCATAGTGAACGGGCCCTGACTTCATAGTGAAAGGGCCCTGACTTCATAGTGAACGGGCCCCTGACTTCATAGTGAACGGGCCCCTGACTTCATAGTGAAAGGGCCCCTGACTTCATAGTGAACGGGCCCCTGACTTCATAGTGAACGGGCCCCTGACTTCATAGTGAAAGGGCCCCTGACTTCATAGTGAACGGGCTCCTGCCTTCATAGTGAACGGGCCCCTGACTTCATAGTGAACGGGCTCCTGACTTCATAGTGAACGGGCTCCTGACTTCATAGTGAACGGGCCCCTGACTTCATAGTGAACGGGCCCCTGACTTCATAGTGAACGGGCCCCTGACTTCATAGTGAACGGGCCCCTGACTTCATAGTGAACGGGCCCCTGACTTCATAGTGAACGGGCCCCTGACTTCATAGTGAACGGGCTCCTGACTTCATAGTGAACGGGCTCCTGACTTCATAGTGAAAGGGCCCCTGACTTCATAGTGAACGGGCCCCTGACTTCATAGTGAACGGGCCCCTGACTTCATAGTGAACGGGCCCCTGACTTCATAGTGAACGGGCCCCTGACTTCATAGTGAACAGGCTCCTTGAAACGTGAGGCTTTCATATGGCTGTCTTGGGGTGGGACAGTTAGGCTACATGACAAGGCCCTCCAAGCCATCACAACAACAATAACACAACTGTCAACAATGCTGCTTGTTTCCATGGTGCTGCTGCTGCTGAACACCATATGAGAGCTGAGAGGAGCCCACCCCAGCGGTGAGATGTGGAATTGCATATTATCCTCCCCAGCGTGCGCTGTGTGTGTGTGTGTGTGTGTGTGTGTGTGTGTGTGTGTGTGTGTGTGTGTGTGTGTGTGTGTGTGTGTGTGTGTGTGTGTGTGTGTAGTGGGAGAACGGGCCAGGCGAGGGAGCCGGATAAAGAAAGGAGAGCAGAGGAGAAGGAAAAAAACTGCCGAGAAGAGAGGGGAGCAAGCAACGCTATTCGACCAACGGATAGGACAAGGCCAGCCACGGCTGGTCGGACGGGTTGGAGTTTATTCAAATAATGTATTTTATTCCGTCGTTTTATTTGATCCTGTAGGCTACTAGCTACAATACTTCTTCCCAGCCGTGCAGGTTTTCCTGGGAAAAGAAGGCAACGAAAACGGACACGTTGGGGATTTCTGTGGACTAGTAACGTTAGCCGAGCTGTTGTAGGCTAGTGTGGCGCTACTCTTCTTTCTCATTGTTAGAAAAACACGGAGATACATGGTGGTTGGATTCCAAACTGGTTCGCCTACATTCCTCGTCGCTTTCCACGAGACAGCGTTTGGATATCGGCCGGATTATTAATTTGTCGAACGCAGGAGTAACATTTGTGACAAGCTCGTCTGCTAATTGTTGCCATTTTTCTCCCTGGCAGCGGCAGCTCGGTTCGTTCTCCCTCCCCCTCTTTGTCGTTCGCCAAGCTGACCATTTTAAAGGCAGCTCTACCTTTCCAGGCTTTATTTTTTCCCCCGTGGCCTCCTCGCTCCCTCTATCTGCCTCGACCGTGGAACTACTGTTAGAACCCTGCACCCGTGTTCGACTCGGAATGCAAAATAAATCTAGGCCGGGTTATGCCAAAGAAAATAGTGTTTATTTGTTTACAAATACTGTGTAGGCCCAGATCGACCGTTTACTTGCTTTTTTGTTTTACTTGGACAATTGCATGTTTACAGCTTGCTTGCTGCTATTGGTCATTTGAACGAGCAATGGCATTTTGTAGTTAGTTTGATTTCTTCCTTTGTTTATTGGCTACTTTTCATAGTTTAGTTTGTCTTCCTTTGTTTATTGGCTACTTTGAAACACTCGGTGTTTCGAGTCAGGGACATTAAACTGTAAAAGGCAACTGGCCTGGGCTACCTCTGGGGAAAAAATATACTATCTTCTCATCTTCCTCCCCTCATCGGACAACGGTCACCTTTTCCCTCCCTAGTTTTGTCGCAAAAACGGCGAGATTTTTCTGAAAGGCATGGAGGACCAGGCCCGCATGATGTCGGGTCTCGTCGGGCTGTCCGGACTGTCTCAGGTCGACGTGGGGGACCATGACGCCGGGAGGAAGCAGCACTCCCTCGGCCAGCCGCAGCAGGACATCGGGGATATCCTCCAGCAGATCATGGCCATCACGGACGAGAGTCTCGACGAGGCCCAGGCCAGGTAACACCTTCCCCGAGGAGAGGAGGGCTGGGGCACAGGGGAGAGATCCATATAGACAGGGGATCCAGGTTGATGTCACCACTCTTATATGATCCAGGATCATTATACGACATATTAGACCTGAGCTTATGTTTTATGTGGTGTAAAGATAAAACTGACCCAAGATCAGATATTAGTGGCAACTCTTTGCTTGGTGAATAGTAAGAAGCAGGGAACATGATGGAGTACGTGGATCCAGGGGAGAGGAGCCTGCGTGGTGAATGTCTGGCCATAATAACAAACTGATTTCACATCGTCTCTTTGACACTCACACAGGCTACACACCACCAGTCCCAGTGCGCTGGTCGGTTACAGCGGTGGTCATTAATTCAGGCTGGTTCATTAATAGTCTCTCATGTCGTTATGGCACCAGTCTGTGTGCGCAGGCTGACCTCGCTTTTATTTACTGTACTTTACTGCGCTGTGACGTAACGTTGAGCTCCACACTCAAGACCGTGTAATTTGCACCTGCCGCGTTTTAAAATCTACACGAGGCGATTACATTTTTATTAGCAGTGTGCTTTCAGTCTGTTTTCCTTCTGTCTCTGTTGTTATTCTGTTTTTATTCCCTCCATCTCTCTCTCTCTCTCTCTCTCTCTCTCTGTTGTTATTCTCTCTCCTCCTCCCCTCTTCCTTTATATAAATACGGTTAACTTTGACGACCGCCCGGCGGACTAATTAACTAGAATGAGTTTGCTGAGGCCGCCTTGATTGATCGGTCATCACGTCATTAACATGGAATAGTGACAAAGGATCTTACCGCGACTGGAGAGGGGGATGGCCCCGCATTTGAAATGGAGATGGCCGTTTTAGGTCTGGTGGTGGCGGTGTGTCAGGTGCTTTAGGTCGCCAGTATGTTGGAGGGCTGGAGGTGTTTTAGTCAGCGGTTGGTGTGAGTTTTCTTGTCCGTGATGGAAACTCGGATCGGATTTCACACGGCTTGTAAATAGCCTGCTGGATGCTGCTGCTGACCCCACTGGTGTCTGTTTTACGTGTCGCAGCCCGGCAAGCGGCTTCGCAGAAACATTTACGTTATATGTGTTAATCTGTGATGGATTTATTACTTTACTTATAGGCCTGTAAACCCATTACTGAACTATAGAATGAACCACTGACATTAACATTGTTGATCTGTGATGGATTTATTACTTATAGGCCTGTAAACCCATTACTGAACTATAGAATGAACCACTGACATTAACATTGTTAATCTGTGATTTACTTTAGGTTAGTTATAGGATTACAGGTCCAACCAATACAACTAGAATGAACAATTTACACTGTGTTTATTTTCTATGGAGTGGTTAATTACTTTACTGACAGACCTATAGGTCTCACCGTTACAAACAAATGGACTAAACTGTAGAATTACACTTCTATTACCGTCTTATTACAATATTAATAAATACATTGCTGAAGCTGTATTGGTGAATTGGCTCCTTTTATAGTAGTGTGATGTATCACCTACATCTGTGCTGCTGTTCTGCCAGTATCACCACACAGACAGACAGACACACAGTCAGAGAGACAGACAGACAGACACACTGGCAGGCAGACACACAGACAGACACACAGACAGAAATACAGACAGAGACACAGACAGACACACATACGTAAATACAGACAGACACACCGAGAGACACAGACAGAAATACAGACAAGACAGACAGAAATACAGACAGATACACATACAGACACACAGAAATACAGACAGACACACAGACATAAATATAGAGAGACACAGACAGAAATACAGACAAGACACACAGACAGACATTCTCTCCCTCTCCTCTCGTCCCTCCTGGGTTTTTGTCCTGTTCATTGTGAGAGGAGGGATGCAATCAATTCTCGGATAATACCGCACGAGAGAGCAGCTGTCCCCACACACACACACACTCCGTTACCAATATAGCTAGGCTCCAAAGACCTAAGGATACCTTTTGTATGGTTGTTGGAGCCTTCGTCCACTCAGTGAATTCCCCATATTAAAGACTAGCTGTGTATTACTCATTCATGGGTGTGTTATGGCGGTGTGTGTGTGGCTGGGGTATCATCATGGTCTGTGGTGACAGTAGAGGCTGTACAGGCTGGTCAGTGGTGACAGTATAGGCTATACAGGCTGGTCTGTGGTGACAGTATAAGGTGTACAGGCTGTAGTATCATCCTGGTCTGTGGTGACAGTAGAGGCTGTACAGGCTGGTGTATCCTGGTCTGTGGTGACAGTAGAGGCTGTACAGGCTGTAGTATCATCCTGGTCAGTGGTGACAGTATAGGCTGTACAGGCTGGTCTGTGGTGACAGTAGAGACTGTACAGGCTGGTCAGTGGTGACAGTATAGGCTGTACAGGCTGGTCAGTGGTGACAGTATAGGCTGTACAGGCTGGTCTGTGGTGACAGTATAGGCTGTACAGGCTGGTCTGTGGTGACAGTATAGGCTGTACAGGCTGGTCTGTGGTGACAGTAGAGGCTGTACAGGCTGGTCTGTGGTGACAGTAGAGGCTATACAGGCTGGTCTGTGGTGACAGTAGAGGCTGTACAGGCTGTAGTATCATCCTGGTCAGTGGTGACAGTATAGGCTGTACAGGCTGGTCTGTGGTGACAGTAGAGGCTGTACAGGCTGGTCAGTGGTGACAGTATAGGCTGTACAGGCTGGTCAGTGGTGACAGTATAGGCTGTACAGGCTGGTCTGTGGTGACAGTAGAGGCTGTACAGGCTGGTCTGTGGTGACAGTAGAGGCTGTACAGGCTGGTCTGTGGTGACAGTAGAGGCTGTACAGGCTGGTCTGTGGTGACAGTAGAGGCTGTACAGACTGGTCAGTGGTGACAGTAGAGGCTATACAGGCTGGTCTGTGGTGACAGTATAGGCTGTACAGGCTGGTCAGTGGTGACAGTAGAGGCTATACAGGCTGGTCTGTGGTGACAGTATAGGCTGTACAGGCTGGTCAGTGGTGACAGTAGAGGCTGTACAGGCTGGTCTGTGGTGACAGTAGAGGCTATACAGGCTGGTCTGTGGTGACAGTATAGGCTGTACAGGCTGGTCAGTGGTGACAGTATAGGCTGTACAGGCTGGTCTGTGGTGACAGTATAGGCTGTACAGGCTGGTCTGTGGTGACAGTATAGGCTGTACAGGCTGGTCAGTGGTGACAGTATAGGCTGTACAGGCTGGTCTGTGGTGACAGTATAGGCTGTACAGGCTGGTGTATCCTGGTCTGTGGTGACAGTATAGGCTGTACAGGCTGGTGTATCCTGGTCAGTGGTGACAGTAGAGGCTGTACAGGCTGGTCAGTGGTGACAGTATAGGCTATACAGGCTGTAGTATCATCCTGGTCTGTGGTGACAGTATAGGCTGTACAGGCTGGTCTGTGGTGACAGTAGAGGCTGTACAGGCTGGTCTGTGGTGACAGTATAGGCTGTACAGGCTGGTCTGTGGTGACAGTATAGGCTGTACAGGCTGGTCAGTGGTGACAGTATAGGCTGTACAGGCTGGTGTATCCTGGTCTGTGGTGACAGTATAGGCTGTACAGGCTGGTGTATCCTGGTCTGTGGTGACAGTAGAGGCTGTACAGGCTGTAGTATCATCCTGGTCAGTGGTGACAGTATAGGCTGTACAGGCTGGTCTGTGGTGACAGTAGAGGCTGTACAGGCTGGTCAGTGGTGACAGTATAGGCTGTACAGGCTGGTCTGTGGTGACAGTAGAGGCTATACAGGCTGGTCTGTGGTGACAGTAGAGGCTGTACAGGCTGGTCTGTGGTGACAGTAGAGGCTGTACAGGCTGGTCTGTGGTGACAGTAGAGGCTGTACAGGCTGGTCTGTGGTGACAGTAGAGGCTGTACAGGCTGGTCAGTGGTGACAGTAGAGGCTATACAGGCTGGTCTGTGGTGACAGTATAGGCTGTACAGGCTGGTCAGTGGTGACAGTAGAGGCTATACAGGCTGGTCTGTGGTGACAGTAGAGGCTGTACAGGCTGGTCTGTGGTGACAGTATAGGCTGTACAGGCTGGTCAGTGGTGACAGTAGAGGCTATACAGGCTGGTCTGTGGTGACAGTAGAGGCTGTACAGGCTGGTCTGTGGTGACAGTAGAGGCTATACAGGCTGGTCAGTGGTGACAGTAGAGGCTGTACAGGCTGGTCTGTGGTGACAGTAGAGGCTGTACAGGCTGGTCAGTGGTGACAGTATAGGCTGTACAGGCTGGTCAGTGGTGACAGTATAGGCTGTACAGGCTGGTCTGTGGTGACAGTAGAGGCTGTACAGGCTGGTCAGTGGTGACAGTAGAGGCTGTACAGGCTGGTCTGTGGTGACAGTATAGGCTGTACAGGCTGGTCTGTGGTGACAGTAGAGGCTGTACAGGCTGGTCAGTGGTGACAGTAGAGGCTGTACAGGCTGGTCAGTGGTGACAGTATAGGCTGTACAGGCTGGTCTGTGGTGACAGTATAGGCTATACAGGCTGGTCTGTGGTGACAGTATAGGCTGTACAGGCTGGTCTGTGGTGACAGTATAGGCTGTACAGGCTGGTCAGTGGTGACAGTATAGGCTGTACAGGCTGGTCTGTGGTGACAGTATAGGCTGTACAGGCTGGTGTATCCTGGTCTGTGGTGACAGTATAGGCTGTACAGGCTGGTGTATCCTGGTCAGTGGTGACAGTAGAGGCTGTACAGGCTGGTCAGTGGTGACAGTATAGGCTATACAGGCTGTAGTATCATCCTGGTCTGTGGTGACAGTATAGGCTGTACAGGCTGGTCTGTGGTGACAGTAGAGGCTGTACAGGCTGGTCTGTGGTGACAGTATAGGCTGTACAGGCTGGTCTGTGGTGACAGTATAGGCTGTACAGGCTGGTCAGTGGTGACAGTATAGGCTGTACAGGCTGGTGTATCCTGGTCTGTGGTGACAGTATAGGCTGTACAGGCTGGTCTGCGGTGACAGTATAGGCTGTACAGGCTGGTCTGTGGTGACAGTAGAGGCTGTACAGGCTGGTGTATCCTGGTCAGTGGTGACAGTAGAGGCTGTACAGGCTGGTCAGTGGTGACAGTATAGGCTGTACAGGCTGGTGTATCATCCTGGTCTGTGGTGACAGTATAGGCTGTACAGGCTGGTCTGTGGTGACAGTAGAGGCTGTACAGGCTGGTCTGTGGTGACAGTAGAGGCTGTACAGGCTGGTCTGTGGTGACAGTAAAGGGTGTACAGGCTGGTCTATCCTGGTCATTTATTTATGCTCCCTTTTTCTTCTTCTTTTCCATTCTCTCTCATCCCTCTGGTTTCTCTCATCCCTCTGGTTTCTCTCATCCCTCTGGTTTCTCTCATCCCTCTGGTTTCTCTCGTCCCTCTGGTTTCTCTCGTCCCTCTGGTTTCTCTGGTTTCTCTCGTCCCTCTGGTTTCTCTGGTTTCTCTCATCCCTCTGGTTTCTCTGGTTTCTCTCATCCCTCTGGTTTCTCTGGTTTCTCTCATCCCTCTGGTTTCTCTCATCCATCTGGTTTCTCTGGTTTCTCTTATCCCTCTGGTTTCTCTGGTTTCTCTGGTTTCTCTCGTCCCTCTGGTTTCTCTGGTTTCTCTCGTCCCTCTGGTTTCTCTCATCCCTCTGGTTTCTCTTGTCCCTCTGGTTTCTCTGGTTTCTCTCGTCCCTCTAGTTTCTCTGGTCATAGATTATGTAAGAAGCAGAGTATGTGAGCAAAGTTGAGCGGTCGGAAATTCCGCTCATCGCTCCACCGCCCCACAGCCACTCCACCGCCCCACAGCCATTCCACCTCCCCACAGCCACTCCACCATTCCACCGCCCCACAGCCATTCCACCGCCCCACCGCCCCACAGCCATTCCACCGCCCCACAGCCACTCCACCGCCCCACAGCCATTCCACCATTCCACCGCCCCACAGCCATTCCACCATTCCACCGCCCCACAGCCACTCCACCGCCCCACAGCCATTCCACCATTCCACCGTCCCACAGCCATTCCACCACTCCACCGCCCCACAGCCATTCCACCGCCCCACAGCCACTCCACCGCCCCACAGCCACTCCACCGCCCCACAGCCACTCCACCGCCCCACAGCCATTCCACCGCCCCACAGCCATTCCACCGCCCCACAGCCATTCCACCGCCCCACAGCCATTCCACCATTCCACCGCCCCACAGCCATTCCACCACTCCACCGCCCCACAGCCATTCCACCATTCCACCGCCCCACAGCCATTCCACCATTCCACCGCCCCACAGCCACTCCACCACTCCACCGCCCCACAGCCATTCCACCACTCCACCGCCCCACAGCCACTCCACCGCCCCACAGCCATTCCACCACTCCACCGCCATTCCACCGCCCCACAGCCACTCCACCGCCCCACAGCCATTCCACCACTCCACCGCCATTCCACCGCCCCACAGCCACTCCACCGCCCCACAGCCATTCCACCACTCCACCGCCATTCCACCGCCCCACAGCCACTCCACCGCCCCACAGCCATTCCACCGCCCCACAACCATTCCACCACTCCACAGCCATTCCACCGCCCCACAGCCACTCCACCACTCCACCGCCCCACAGCCACTCCACCGCCCCACAGCCATTCCACCACTCCACCGCCCCACAGCCACTCCACCGCCCCACAGCCACTCCACCACTCCACCGCCCCACAGCCATTCCACCACTCCACCGCCATTCCACCACTCCACCGCCCCACAGCCACTCCACCGCCCCACAGCCATTCCACCACTCCACCGCCCCACAGCCACTCCACCGCCCCACAGCCACTCCACCGCCCCACAGCCACTCCACCGCCCCACAGCCATTCCACCACTCCACCGCCCCACAGCCACTCCACCGCCCCACAGCCACTCCACCACTCCACCGCCCCACAGCCACTCCACCGCCCCACAGCCATTCCACCACTCCACCGCCATTCCACCACTCCACCGCCCCACAGCCACTCCACCGCCCCACAGCCACTCCACCACTCCACCGCCCCACAGCCACTCCACCGCCCCACAGCCACTCCACCACTCCACCGCCCCACAGCCACTCCACCGCCCCACAGCCATTCCACCATTCCACCACTCCACCGCTCCACAGCCACTCCACCGCCCCACAGCCATTCCACCGCCCCACAGCCACTCCACCGCCCCACAGCCATTCCACCGCCCCACAGCCATTCCACCACTCCACCGCCCCACAGCCATTCCACCACTCCACCGCCCCACAGCCACTCCACCGCCCCACAGCCATTCCACCGCCCCACAGCCATTCCACCATTCCACCGCCCCACAGCCATTCCACCGCCCCACAGCCATTCCACCACTCCACCGCCCCACAGCCACTCCACCGCCCCACAGCCATTCCACCACTCCACAGCCATTCCACCACTCCACCGCCCCACAGCCACTCCACCGCCCCACAGCCATTCCACCACTCCACAGCCATTCCACCACTCCACCGCCCCACAGCCATTCCATCACTCCACCTCCCCACAGCCATTCCACCGCCCCACAGCCATTCCACCACTCCACCGCCCCACAGCCATTCCACCATTCCACTGCCCCACAGCCATTCCACTGCCCCACAGCCATTCCACCGCCCCACAGCCATTCCACCTCCCCACAGCCATTCCACCGCCCCACAGCCACTCCACCGCCCCACAGCCATTCCACCATTCCACCGCCCCACAGCCATTCCACCATTCCACCGCCCCACAGCCATTCCACCGCCCCACAGCCATTCCACCACTCCACCGCCCCACAGCCACTCCACCGCCCCACAGCCATTCCACCACTCCACAGCCATTCCACCACTCCACCGCCCCACAGCCACTCCACCGCCCCACAGCCATTCCACCACTCCACAGCCATTCCACCACTCCACCGCCCCACAGCCATTCCATCACTCCACCTCCCCACAGCCATTCCACCGCCCCACAGCCATTCCACCACTCCACCGCCCCACAGCCATTCCACCATTCCACCGCCCCACAGCCATTCCACCGCCCCACAGCCATTCCACTGCCCCACAGCCATTCCACCGCCCCACAGCCATTCCACCTCCCCACAGCCATTCCACCGCCCCACAGCCACTCCACCGCCCCACAGCCATTCCACCATTCCACCGCCCCACAGCCATTCCACCGCCCCACAGCCATTCCACCATTCCACCGCCCCACAGCCACTCCACCGCCCCACAGCCATTCCACCATTCCACCACTCCACCGCCCCACAGCCATTCAACCGCCCCACAGCCACTCCACCACTCCACCGCCCCACAGCCACTCCACCGCCCCACAGCCATTCCACCGCCCCACAGCCACTCCACCGCCCCACAGCCACTCCACCACCCCACAGCCATTCCACCACCCCACAGCCACTCCACCGCCCCACAGCCATTCCACCGCCCCACAGCCACTCCACCACTCCACCGCCCCACAGCCATTCCACCGCCCCACAGCCACTCCACCACTCCACCGCCCCACAGCCATTCCATCACTCCACCTCCCCACAGCCATTCCACTGCCCCACAGCCATTCCACCATTCCACTGCCCCACAGCCATTCCACTGCCCCACAGCCATTCCACCATTCCACTGCCCCACAGCCATTCCACTGCCCCACAGCCATTCCACCATTCCACTGCCCCACAGCCATTCCACTGCCCCACAGCCATTCCACCATTCCACTGCCCCACAGCTATTCCACCATTCCACCGCCCCACAGCCATTCCACCATTCCACCGCCCCACAGCCATTCCACCGCCCCACAGCCCCACAGCCATTCCACCATTCCACCGCCCCACAGCCATTCCACCGCCCCACAGCCCCACAGCCATTCCACCATTCCACCGCCCCACATCCATTCCACCACTCCACCGCCCCACAGCCATTCCATCACTCCACCGCCCCACAGCCATTCCATCACTCCACCGCCCCACAGCCATTCCACCATTCCACCGCCCCACATCCATTCCACCACTCCACCGCCCCACAGCCATTCCATCACTCCACCGCCCCACAGCCATTCCACCGCCCCACAGCCATTCCATCACTCCACCGCCCCACATCCATTCCACCATTCCACCGCCCCACATCCATTCCACCACTCCACCGCCCCACAGCCATTCCATCACTCCACCGCCCCACAGCCATTCCACCGCCCCACAGCCATTCCACCATTCCACTGCCCCACAGCCATTCCACCGCCCCACAGCCATTCCACCACTCCACCGCCCCACAGCCATTCCACCACTCCACCGCCCCACAGCCATTCCACCACTCCACCGCCCCACAGCCACTCCATCACTCCACCGCCCCACAGCCACTCCACCATTCCACCGCCCCACAGCCATTCCATCACTCCACCGCCCCACAGCCATTCCACCACTCCACCGCCCCACAGCCATTCCACCGCCCCACAGCCATTCCACCACTCCACTGCCCCACAGCCATTCCACCACTCCACTGCCCCACAGCCATTCCACCGCCCCACAGCCATTCCACCGCCCCACAGCCATTCCACCATTCCACTGCCCCACAGCCATTCCACCATTCCACTGCCCCACAGCCACTCCACCATTCCACTGCCCCACAGCCATTCCACCATTCCACTGCCCCACAGCCATTCCACTGCCCCACAGCCATTCCACCATTCCACTGCCCCACAGCCATTCCACTGCCCCACAGCTATTCCACCATTCCACTGCCCCACAGCCATTCCACCATTCCACCGCCCCACAGCCATTCCACCACTCCACCGCCCCACAGCCATTCCACCATTCCACCGCCCCACATCCATTCCACCGCCCCACAGCCATTCCACCATTCCACCGCCCCACAGCCATTCCACCACTCCACCGCCCCACAGCCATTCCATCACTCCACCGCCCCACAGCCACTCCACCGCCCCACAGCCATTCCACCATTCCACTGCCCCACAGCCATTCCACTGCCCCACAGCTATTCCACCACTCCACCGCCCCACAGCCATTCCACCACTCCACCGCCCCACAGCCATTCCATCACTCCACCGCCCCACAGCCACTCCACCGCCCCACAGCCATTCCACCATTCCACTGCCCCACAGCCATTCCACCGCCCCACAGCCATTCCACCACTCCACTGCCCCACAGCCATTCCACCGCCCCACAGCCATTCCACCACTCCACCGACCCACAGCCATTCCACCATTCCACTGCCCCACAGCCATTCCACTGCCCCACAGCCATTCCACCATTCCACTGCCCCACAGCCATTCCACCGCCCCACAGCCACTCCACCATTCCACTGCCCCACAGCCATTCCACCGCCCCACAGCCATTCCACCATTCCACTGCCCCACAGCCATTCCACTGCCCCACAGCCATTCCACCATTCCACTGCCCCACAGCCATTCCACCGCCCCACAGCCATTCCACCTCCCCACAGCCATTCCACCGCCCCACAGCCACTCCACCGCCCCACAGCCATTCCACCATTCCACCGCCCCACAGCCATTCCACCGCCCCACAGCCATTCCACCATTCCACCGCCCCACAGCCACTCCACCGCCCCACAGCCACTCCACCATTCCACCATTCCACCACTCCACCGCCCCACAGCCATTCAACCGCCCCACAGCCACTCCACCACTCCACCGCCCCACAGCCATTCCACCGCCCCACAGCCACTCCACCACTCCACCGCCCCACAGCCATTCAACCGCCCCACAGCCATTCCACCACCCCACCGCCCCACAGCCATTCCACCATTCCACCATTCCACCGCCCCACAGCCATTCCACCGCCCCACAGCCATTCCACCGCCCCACAGCCATTCCACCGCCCCACAGCCACTCCACCGCCCCACAGCCACTCCACCATTCCACCGCCCCACAGCCATTCCACCACTCCACCGCCCCACAGCCATTCCATCACTCCACCTCCCCACAGCCATTCCACTGCCCCACAGCCATTCCACTGCCCCACAGCCATTCCACCATTCCACTGCCCCACAGCCATTCCACTGCCCCACAGCCATTCCACCATTCCACTGCCCCACAGCCATTCCACTGCCCCACAGCCATTCCACCATTCCACTGCCCCACAGCCATTCCACTGCCCCACAGCCATTCCACCATTCCACTGCCCCACAGCCATTCCACTGCCCCACAGCTATTCCACCATTCCACTGCCCCACAGCCATTCCACCATTCCACCGCCCCACAGCCATTCCACCACTCCACCGCCCCACAGCCATTCCACCACTCCACCGCCCCACAGCCATTCCACCATTCCACCGCCCCACAGCCATTCCACCACTCCACCGCCCCACATCCATTCCACCACTCCACCGCCCCACAGCCATTCCACCATTCCACCGCCCCACAGCCATTCCACCATTCCACCGCCCCACATCCATTCCACCACTCCACCGCCCCACAGCCACTCCACCGCCCCACATCCATTCCACCACTCCACCGCCCCACAGCCATTCCACCATTCCACCGCCCCACAGCCATTCCACCGCCCCACAGCCATTCCACCATTCCACTGCCCCACAGCCATTCCACCGCCCCACAGCCATTCCACCATTCCACCGCCCCACAGCCATTCCACCACTCCACCGCCCCACATCCATTCCACCACTCCACCGCCCCACATCCATTCCACCACTCCACCGCCCCACATCCATTCCACCACTCCACCGCCCCACAGCCATTCCACCGCCCCACAGCCATTCCACCATTCCACCGCCCCACAGCCATTCCACCACTCCACCGCCCCACAGCCATTCCACCTCCCCACAGCCATTCCACCATTCCACTGCCCCACAGCCATTCCACCGCCCCACAGCCATTCCACCACTCCACCGCCCCACAGCCATTCCATCACTCCACCGCCCCACAGCCACTCCACCGCCCCACAGCCATTCCACCATTCCACCGCCCCACAGCCATTCCACCATTCCACCGCCCCACAGCCATTCCACCGCCCCACAGCCATTCCACCACTCCACCGCCCCACAGCCATTCCACCATTCCACTGCCCCACAGCCATTCCACTGCCCCACAGCCATTCCACCATTCCACTGCCCCACAGCCATTCCACCGCCCCACAGCCATTCCACCTCCCCACAGCCATTCCACCGCCCCACAGCCACTCCACCGCCCCACAGCCATTCCACCATTCCACCGCCCCACAGCCATTCCACCGCCCCACAGCCATTCCACCATTCCACCGCCCCACAGCCACTCCACCGCCCCACAGCCACTCCACCATTCCACCATTCCACCACTCCACCGCCCCACAGCCATTCAACCGCCCCACAGCCACTCCACCACTCCACCGCCCCACAGCCACTCCACCGCCCCACAGCCATTCCACCGCCCCACAGCCACTCCACCGCCCCACAGCCACTCCACCACCCCACAGCCATTCCACCACCCCACAGCCACTCCACCGCCCCACAGCCATTCCACCGCCCCACAGCCATTCCACCGCCCCACAGCCATTCCACCTCCCCACAGCCATTCCACCACTCCACCGCCCCACAGCCATTCCATCACTCCACCTCCCCACAGCCATTCCACTGCCCCACAGCCATTCCACCATTCCACTGCCCCACAGCCATTCCACTGCCCCACAGCCATTCCACCATTCCACTGCCCCACAGCCATTCCACTGCCCCACAGCCATTCCACCATTCCACTGCCCCACAGCCATTCCACTGCCCCACAGCCATTCCACCATTCCACTGCCCCACAGCCATTCCACTGCCCCACAGCTATTCCACCATTCCACTGCCCCACAGCCATTCCACCATTCCACCGCCCCACAGCCATTCCACCACTCCACCGCCCCACAGCCATTCCACCATTCCACCGCCCCACAGCCATTCCACCGCCCCACAGCCATTCCACCATTCCACTGCCCCACAGCCATTCCACCACTCCACCGCCCCACAGCCATTCCACCATTCCACTGCCCCACAGCCATTCCACTGCCCCACAGCCATTCCACCATTCCACTGCCCCACAGCCATTCCACCGCCCCACAGCCATTCCACCTCCCCACAGCCATTCCACCGCCCCACAGCCACTCCACCGCCCCACAGCCATTCCACCATTCCACCGCCCCACAGCCATTCCACCGCCCCACAGCCATTCCACCATTCCACCGCCCCACAGCCACTCCACCGCCCCACAGCCACTCCACCATTCCACCATTCCACCACTCCACCGCCCCACAGCCATTCAACCGCCCCACAGCCACTCCACCACTCCACCGCCCCACAGCCATTCCACCGCCCCACAGCCACTCCACCACTCCACCGCCCCACAGCCATTCAACCGCCCCACAGCCATTCCACCACCCCACCGCCCCACAGCCATTCCACCATTCCACCATTCCACCGCCCCACAGCCATTCCACCGCCCCACAGCCATTCCACCGCCCCACAGCCATTCCACCGCCTCACAGCCATTCCACCGCCCCACAGCCATTCCACCGCCCCACAGCCACTCCACCACTCCACCGCCCCACAGCCATTCCACCGCCCCACAGCCATTCCACCGCCCCACAGCCACTCCACCACTCCACCGCCCCACAGCCATTCAACCGCCCCACAGCCATTCCACCACCCCACCGCCCCACAGCCATTCCACCATTCCACCATTCCACCGCCCCACAGCCATTCCACCGCCCCACAGCCATTCCACCGCCCCACAGCCATTCCACCGCCTCACAGCCACTCCACCGCCCCACAGCCATTCCACCGCCCCACAGCCATTCCACCGCCCCACAGCCACTCCACCACTCCACCGCCCCACAGCCATTCCACCGCCCCACAGCCACTCCACCGCCCCACAGCCATTCCACCATTCCACCGCCCCACAGCCATTCCACCGCCCCACAGCCATTCCACCACTCCATCGCCCCACAGCCACTCCACCGCCCCACAGCCATTCCACCGCCCCACAGCCATTCCACCACTCCACCGCCCCACAGCCATTCCACCGCCCCACAGCCATTCCACCACTCCACCGCCCCACAGCCATTCCACCGCCCCACAGCCATTCCACCACACCACCGCCCCACAGCCACTCCACCGCCCCACAGCCATTCCACCATTCCACCGCCCACAGCCATTCCACCGCCCCACAGCCATTCCACCACTCCACCGCCCCACAGCCACTCCACCGCCCCACAGCCACTCCACCGCCCCACAGCCACTCCACCACTCCACCGCCCCACAGCCACTCCACCGCCCCACAGCCACTCCACCACTCCACCGCCCCACAGCCATTCCACCGCCCCACAGCCATTCCACCGCCCCACAGCCATTCCACCGCCCCACAGCCATTCCACCGCCCCACAGCCATTCCACCGCCCCACAGCCATTCCACCGCCCCACAGCCATTCCACCGCCCCACAGCCATTCCACCGCCCCACAGCCATTCCACCGCCCCACAGCCACTCCACCGCCCCACAGCCATTCCACCGCCCCACAGCCACTCCACCACTCCACCACTCCACCACCCCACAGCCTCTCCACCACTCCACCGCCCCACAGCCACTCCACCGCCCCACAGCCACTCCACCGCCCCACAGCCACTCCACCACTCCACCACTCCACCGCCCCACAGCCACTCCACCGCCCCACAGCCATTCCACCGCCCCACAGCCATTCCACCGCCCCACAGCCATTCCACCACTCCACCGCCATTCCACCACTCCACCGCCATTCCACCACTCCACCGCCCCGTGGGGAAAAACGCTCCGCGCTCACAAAAAAAAAACTGGCTCTCCAAATTGCCTCCATTTATCCCCATTTAACCAACACCCATCTATTTGGGTGACTAGCTGGACCTACCGTTTGGTTCTGGACACTACGTCACCACACTCCCTCTCCTGGTCCTCCTCATCTTTGTAAGTCACCTTGATTTAACACCTGTGTGTGTTATCAGCTTCTTTATGAACTCCATGTCAGCAGCTGAAGCTTAGGGACTATAGCAGCACACAAGTAGACTACAGGTGCATGCTGGGCCAGGCAAGCCCTGAGCTCGTGAAGTGCACTGAGGGAAATTGGAGCGGGTGAGAAGGCCGACCCTCCAGCCTTTGGGAAACTCGCTCTGTCCCCACACTCTGGTAATGGAGGAGCTCCCGACAGTTTGGTTTTCTCCTCGCTCCTCTCTATTCCTACTCCTCGCCTCCTCTCTCTCCTCCCTCTCTCTTCTGAGTTGAGGCAGATGTCATAGGTCTCCAGCCTCACTCCTCTCTCTCCTCCCTCTCTCTTCTGAGTTGAGGCAGATGTCATAGGTCTCCAGCCTCACTCCTCTCTCATCTCCTCCTCTCCTCTGTAGAGTATAGATTGGGCCTGTAAAGGCTGGGTTTGGTGTTTTCAAAGTGGCAGCCTTAAAAATGGTCCGTCTACACGCTAAACATGTAGATGTACAGGGTGACCAATCTGCTTCCTGATGGCCAGGAGTGTGTGGTTGTTTCTGTGCTTCTAAATGACTCACTACTGTAGTGGCTCTGGATCAGAGAGTCTGCTAAATGACTCACTACTGTAGTGGCTCTGGATCAGAGAGTCTGCTAAATGACTCACTACTGTAGTGGCTCTGGATCAGAGAGTCTGCTAAATGACTCACTACTGTAGTGGCTCTGGAACAGAGAGTCTGCTAAATGACTCACTACTGTAGTGGCTCTGGATCAGAGAGTCTGCTAAATGACTCACTACTGTAGTGGCTCTGGATCAGAGAGTCTGCTAAATGACTCACTACTGTAGTGGCTCTGGATCAGAGAGTCTGCTAAATGACTCACTACTGTAGTGGCTCTGGATCAGAGAGTCTGCTAAATGACTCACTACTGTAGTGGCTCTGGATCAGAGAGTCTGCTAAATGACTCACTACTGTAGTGGCTCTGGATCAGAGAGTCTGCTAAATGACTCACTACTGTAGTGGCTCTGGATCAGAGAGTCTGCTAAATGACTCACTACTGTAGTGGCTCTGGATCAGAGAGTCTGCTAAATGACTCACTACTGTAGTGGCTCTGGATCAGAGAGTCTGCTAAATGACTCATTACTGTAGTGGCTCTGGATCAGAGAGTCTGCTAAATGACTCACTACTGTAGTGGCTCTGGATCAGAGAGTCTGCTAAATGACTCACTACTGTAGTGGCTCTGGATCAGAGAGTCTGCTAAATGACTCACTACTGTAGTGGCTCTGGATCAGAGAGTCTGCTAAATGACTCACTACTGTAGTGGCTCTGGATCAGAGAGTCTGCTAAATGACTCACTACTGTAGTGGCTCTGGACCAGAGAGTCTGCTAAATGACTCACTACTGTAGTGGCTCTGGATCAGAGAGTCTGCTAAATGACTCACTACTGTAGTGGCTCTGGATCAGAGAGTCTGCTAAATGACTCACTACTGTAGTGGCTCTGGATCAGAGAGTCTGCTAAATGACTCACTACTGTAGTGGCTCTGGATCAGAGAGTCTGCTAAATGACTCACTACTGTAGTGGCTCTGGACCAGAGAGTCTGCTAAATGACTCACTACTGTAGTGGCTCTGGACCAGAGAGTCTGCTAAATGACTCACTACTGTAGTGGCTCTGGATCAGAGAGTCTGCTAAATGACTCACTACTGTAGTGGCTCTGGATCAGAGAGTCTGCTAAATTACTAAAATGTAAACGGTCTGATATACCACAGCCAATCAGCAATCGGGGCTCGAACTGAACCACCCAGTTTATAATATAGTATAGAGTAGAAGTCGGCCAATTAATCAGAATGGCCAATTTAATTAGGGCCGATTTTCAAGTTTTCATAACAATCGGCAATCGTCATTTTCTGACACCGATTGTGGCCGATTACATTGCACTCCTCGAGGAGACTGAGTGGCAGGCTGACCACCTGTTACGCGAGGGCAGCAAGGAGCCAAGGTAAGGTGCTAGCTAGCATTAAACGTAGCTTATAAAAATCAATCAATCTTAACATAATCACTAGTTAACTACACATGGTTGATGATATTACTAGTTTATCTAGCTTGTCCTGCGTTTGCATATAATCGATGCGGTGCCTTTTAATTTATCATCGAATCACAGCCTACT
>NW_027013502.1:25000-32500 GCF_036934945.1 Oncorhynchus masou masou | reverse complement strand
TAAAGCTTATCTAGTAAGATCTCTTTCTTTCCTCTCTGAGTTAAAGAAAAGAATGCCAGCTGAAAGAATGTTCCTTGTGGTCACATGTCAGCAGGAATTCCCTCCAGAATGTTTGTGTGTGTGTGTGTGTGTGTGTGTGTATGTCTGTTTGTGTGTGTGTGTGCGCGTGTCTGTTTGTGTTTGTGTGTGTGTGTGTGTGTGTGCGTGTGTCTGCTTGTGTCTGTTTGTGTGTGCATGTGTCTGTTTGTGTGTTGAGAAGGTGCACTTTTAACCCTGGTTCAGTGGAAGATTGACAGCTGTGCTCCTATCATAGTTTTGGTTCTGTCTTGTAGCTAATGAATCTCTCCTCCCCCTACTCTCTCTCTCTCTCTCTCTCTCTCTCTCTCTCTCTCTCTCCCTCTCACTTTTTCTCTCTCTCTCTCTCTCTCTCTCTCTCTCTCTCTCTCTCTCTCTCTCACTTCTCTCTCTCTCTCTCTCTGTCTCTCTCACTTCTCTCTCTCTCTCTCTCTCTCTCTGTCTCTCTCACTTCTTTCTCTCTCTCTCTCTCTCTCTCCCCTTCTCTCTCTCCCTCCCCCCTTCTCTCTCACACAGGAAACATGCGTTAAACTGCCACAGAATGAAGCCCGCTCTCTTCAGTGTGCTGTGTGAGATCAAAGAAAAGACAGGTGAGCCAGTCA
The DNA here is from genome assembly GCF_036934945.1 of Oncorhynchus masou masou. NCBI lineage: Eukaryota > Metazoa > Chordata > Actinopteri > Salmoniformes > Salmonidae > Oncorhynchus > Oncorhynchus masou. Next base: position 31,823 of record NW_027013502.1, on the reverse strand, counting down.
ACCAATCAGTTCCTGACTTCCTCTATGATTGGCCAATCCCATTCGCTGTTCTACCACTGATGTCTTGAGTTATAGTCAGAAATGTTTTGAACGTCGCAGATAGAAATGTAATGTATAGAGCCTTTTTTCAACACAACAGGGTATTATAACTGCTCTACACTATACATTACTATCTGACTCTTGTCTTGGGACTTTTATTAAATTTTTTTATTGAACCTTTATTTAACTTGGCAAGTCAGTTAAGAAGAAATTCTTATTTACAATGATGGCCTACACCGGCCAAACCCGGACGACGCTGGGCCAATTTTGCACCGCCCAATGGGACTCCCAATCACGGCCGTTTGTGATACAGTCTGGATTCGAACCAGGGTGTCTGTAGTGGTGTCTCGTGTTTTGGTTGACTCTTCTCTGCTATTCCTCCAAGGGGTTGACGTTGTTTACATGGTCGTACAGCGTTTCCCTAAACACTGATCTAGAGTCAGCCCTCCATCTGGCCCTATCAACAATAGCCATACGACTGCATTGAATGAAACTGACACTAAAACTGGTCTTATCTTTTCATTTTAGTCCCCTTTACTGTCCTCTTCGCTTTTTAAAGTCACCTTCTTTCATTCACGCATCCCCCTTCCCCCCCCCCTCTCTCGCTCCCTCTCCCCTCTTCTCGTGATGGAAAACATTATGAGAGGCATCCTCTGCTGGCTGCCATGACGATATGTCAATCACCCGGTGTTGCTTGTTCCCGATTGGTCCAGAGGGGGAAAGGGGGAGGCCCGAGGCAGAGTAGGGGGTTATGGTTGTCAAGGCAACTAGCTGTCTTATTTACCTAATGTCATTCACTTTGATTTTCACATTTGCACTCTGTGTCGAGAGAGAGAGAGAGAGAGAGAGAGGTTGGTAGGTCTAGGTAATGATAGTGTTAACGGGGGGTATTTTAGTGTCATCATTATCATCTGAAACACATGCCAGGTACTCTCCATTCCTGCTATCTTTCATTTATCTTCATTCTTTCATCCCCTTTATCTTCTCATTCTGTCACACTCTTGCTTTCGGATTTCATAATGTCCTAAATATTTATCTTTCTTCCTCCCCTTTTCACCTCTGGTTTCACCATGTCTCTCTTGCCATGGTCCTCTTTCTCTTTTCCTCTCTCCCCTTCGACCTTCTCTCCTTCCCTCCCTTTCTGTCCCACGTTAGAACTAGTATAAATAACCACGACGAGACAGTCTAACAGAACAGCACAGGGTCTCTGTTGATCTCTCTCCTTCCGACTATATCATCTGGTTTCCTGCCCTTTTCTATGAGTGAGTGAGTGAGTGAGTGAGTGAGTGAGTGAGTGAGCAAAATAAGAAAAGGCATTTGGAATTAGACAAAGGGAAATAAGAGCAATGGAGAGAAGGAGAAAATGGGTAAGGGGGAAATAAAAGAAAATGGACAGAAAGAGAGGGAGGGAGAGAAAAAGGGTGACAGATTGATTGATGAGATGGAGGGAGAGGCAGTAATGACTGTGTCTGTGGATTGGCAGACTGGTGATATGCTCCAGACCCCTGTCAGCCTGGCCTCCTCCCCACCAACACTCACTCTCCCTGGGGGGAAGGGGGCTCACCCACTGCCCTGGCTTTGGCCTACACCCGGTGGTATCTGGTAATAGCCCACTCTGCTGGATCACAGTGGCAAGAAGCTGGTTTATAAAAAAGTAACATAGTGGGGTAATAAACTCACCATGTCTGTAAACAGGAGTGTGTGTGTGTTGTACAGTGGCGGCCTGTGTATTAGAGAGGTACAAATGTGTGTGTGAATGTGTTCGCACAATATGGGGTGTCTGAAACGTAGACCTGTCTGTCTGCCTGAAACATAGACCTGTCTGTCTGTCTGCCTGAAACGTAGACGTGTCTGTCTGTCTGAAACGTAGACCTGTCTGTCTGTCTGAAACGTAGACGTGTCTGTCTGTCTGAAACGTAGACGTGTCTGTCTGTCTGAAACGTAGACGTGTCTGTCTGTCTGAAACGTAGACGTGTCTGTCTGTCTGAAACGTAGACGTGTCTGTCTGTCTGAAACGTAGACCTGTCTGTCTGTCTGAAACGTAGACCTGTCTGTCTGTCTGAAACGTAGACGTGTCTGTCTGTCTGAAACGTAGACGTGTCTGTCTGTCTGAAACGTAGACCTGTCTGTCTGTCTTTCTGAAACATAGACGTGTCTGTCTGTCTGAAACGTAGACCTGTCTGTCTGCCTGAAACGTAGACGTGTCTGTCTGTCTGAAACGTAGACGTGTCTGTCTGAAACGTAGACCTGTCTGTCTGTCTGAAACGTAGACGTGTCTGTCTGAAACGTAGACGTGTCTGTCTGAAACGTAGACCTGTCTGTCTGTCTGAAACGTAGACCTGTCTGTCTGTCTGAAACGTAGACGTGTCTGTCTGTCTGAAACGTAGACCTGTCTGTCTGCCTGAAACGTAGACGTGTCTGTCTGTCTGAAACGTAGACCTGTCTGTCTGTCTGAAACGTAGACCTGTCTCTCTGTCTGTCTGAAACGTAGACCTGTCTCTCTGTCTGAAACGTAGACGTGTCTGTCTGTCTGAAACGTAGACCTGTCTGTCTGTCTGAAACGTAGACGTGTCTGTCTGTCTGAAACGTAGACCTGTCTGTCTGTCTGTCTGAAACATAGACGTGTCTGTCTGTCTGAAACGTAGACCTGTCTGTCTGCCTGAAACGTAGACGTGTCTGTCTGTCTGAAACGTAGACCTGTCTGTCTGTCTGAAACGTAGACCTGTCTGTCTGTCTGAAACGTAGACCTGTCTGTCTGTCTGAAACGTAGACCTGTCTGTCTGTCTGTCTGAAACGTAGACGTGTCTGTCTGTCTGAAACGTAGACCTGTCTGTCTGTCTGAAACGTAGACCTGTCTCTCTGTCTGTCTGAAACGTAGACCTGTCTGTCTGTCTGAAACGTAGACCTGTCTGTCTGTCTGACTGAAGCGTAGACGTGTCTGTCTGTCTGAAACGTAGACGTGTCTGTCTGTCTGAAACGTAGACGTGTCTGTCTGTCTGAAGCGTAGACGTGTCTGTCTGTCTGAAACGTAGACATGTCTGTCTGCCTGAAACGTAGATGTGTCTGTCTGTCTGTCTGCCTGAAACGTAGACCTGTCTGTCTGTCTGAAACGTAGACGTGTCTGTCTGAAACGTAGACGTGTCTGTCTGCCTGAAACGTAGACGTGTCTGTCTGAAACGTAGACGTGTCTGTCTGTCTGAAACGTAGACGTGTCTGTCTGTCTGAAATGTAGACCTGTCTGTCTGAAACATAGACCTGTCTGTCTGTCTGAAACGTAGACCTGTCTGTCTGTCTGAAACGTAGACCTGTCTGTCTGTCTGAAACGTAGACCTGTCTGTCTGTCTGAAACGTAGACGTGTCTGTCTGTCTGAAATGTAGACCTGTCTGTCTGAAACATAGACCTGTCTGTCTGTCTGAAACGTAGACCTGTCTGTCTGTCTGAAACGTAGACCTGTCTGTCTGTCTGAAACGTAGACGTGTCTGTCTGTCTGAAATGTAGACCTGTCTGTCTGAAACATAGACCTGTCTGTCTGTCTGAAACGTAGACCTGTCTGTCTGTCTGAAACGTAGACGTGTCTGTCTGTCTGAAATGTAGACCTGTCTGTCTGTCTGAAACGTAGACCTGTCTGTCTGTCTGAAACGTAGACGTGTGTGTGTGGTGGGCAGTCTCGGAGGCTGGACCATAATCCATACTAATTAAGGATTAATTAAAACTAATGGGACCTGGTTCCCCATCCTCTCTCTGTTTCTCTTTCATCCTCCTCTCTCTCTCTCTCTCTGTTTCTCTTTCATCCTCCTCTCTCTCTCTCTCTCTCTCTCTCTGTTTCTCTTTCATTTTCACTGGGCTGCGTGTAGACTGCACACTGGGCTGCGTGCAGACTACTCACTGGGCTGCGTGCAGACTACTCACTGGGCCGCGTGCAGACTACTCACTGGGCTGCGTGCAGACTACTCACTGGGCTACGTGTAGACTACTCACTGGGCTGCGTGCAGACTACTCACTGGGCTGCGTGCAGACTACTCACTGGGCTGCGTGCAGACTACTCACTGGGCTGCGTGTAGACTACTCACTGGGCTGCGTGCAGACTACTCACTGGGCTGCGTGCAGACTACTCACTGGGCTGCGTGTAGACTACTCACTGGGCTGCGTGCAGACTACTCACTGGGCTGCGTGCAGACTACTCACTGGGCTGCGTGCAGACTACTCACTGGGCTGCGTGCAGACTACTCACTGGGCTGCGTGCAGACTACTCACTGGGCTGCGTGCAGACTACTCACTGGGCTGCGTGCAGACTACTCACTGGGCTGCGTGTAGACTACACACTGGGCTGCGTGCAGACTACTCACTGGGCTGCGTGCAGACTACTCACTGGGCTGCGTGTAGACTACTCACTGGGCTGCGTGTAGACTACTCACTGGGCTGCGTGTAGACTACTCACTGGGCTGCGTGCAGACTACTCACTGGGCTGCGTGCAGACTACTCACTGGGCTGCGTGCAGTCTACTCACTGGGCTGCGTGCAGTCTACTCACTGGGCTGCGTGCAGACTACTCACTGGGCTGCGTGCAGACTACTCACTGGGCTGCGTGCAGACTACTCACTGGGCTGCGTGTAGACTACTCACTGGGCTGCGTGCAGACTACTCACTGGGCTGCGTGCAGACTACTCACTGGGCTGCGTGTAGACTACTCACTGGGCTGCGTGTAGACTACTCACTGGGCTGCGTGCAGACTACTCACTGGGCTGCGTGCAGACTACTCACTGGGCTGCGTGTAGACTACTCACTGGGCTGCGTGCAGACTACTCACTGGGCTGCGTTCAGACTACTCACTGGGCTGCGTGCAGACTACTCACTGGGCTGCGTGCAGACTACTCACTGGGCTGCGTGTAGACTACTCACTGGGCTGCGTGCAGACTACTCACTGGGCTGCGTGCAGACTACTCACTGGGCTGCGTTCAGACTACTCACTGGGCTGCGTGCAGACTACTCACTGGGCTGCGTTCAGACTACTCACTGGGCTGCGTTCAGACTACTCACTGGGCTGCGTGCAGACTACTCACTGGGCTGCGTTCAGACTACTCACTGGGCTGCGTGCAGACTACTCACTGGGCTGCGTGCAGACTACTCACTGGGCTGCGTGCAGACTACTCACTGGGCTGCGTGCAGACTACTCACTGGGCTGCGTGCAGACTACTCACTGGGCTGCGTGCAGACTACTCACTGGGCTGCGTGTAGACTACACACTGGGCTGCGTGCAGACTACTCACTGGGCTGCGTGCAGACTACTCACTGGGCTGCGTGTAGACTACTCACTGGGCTGCGTGGGTAGACTACTCACTGGGCTGCGTGTAGACTACTCACTGGGCTGCGTGCAGACTACTCACTGGGCTGCGTGCAGACTACTCACTGGGCTGCGTGCAGTCTACTCACTGGGCTGCGTGCAGTCTACTCACTGGGCTGCGTGCAGACTACTCACTGGGCTGCGTGCAGACTACTCACTGGGCTGCGTGCAGACTACTCACTGGGCTGCGTGCAGACTACTCACTGGGCTGCGTGCAGACTACTCACTGGGCTGCGTGCAGACTACTCACTGGGCTGCGTGTAGACTACTCACTGGGCTGCGTGTAGACTACTCACTGGGCTGCGTGCAGACTACTCACTGGGCTGCGTGCAGACTACTCACTGGGCTGCGTGTAGACTACTCACTGGGCTGCGTGCAGACTACTCACTGGGCTGCGTTCAGACTACTCACTGGGCTGCGTGCAGACTACTCACTGGGCTGCGTGCAGACTACTCACTGGGCTGCGTGTAGACTACTCACTGGGCTGCGTGCAGACTACTCACTGGGCTGCGTGCAGACTACTCACTGGGCTGCGTTCAGACTACTCACTGGGCTGCGTGCAGACTACTCACTGGGCTGCGTTCAGACTACTCACTGGGCTGCGTTCAGACTACTCACTGGGCTGCGTTCAGACTACTCACTGGGCTGCGTGTAGACTACTCACTGGGCTGCGTGTAGACTACTCACTGGGCTGCGTGCAGACTACTCACTGGGCTGCGTGTAGACTACTCACTGGGCTGCGTGCAGACTACTCACTGGGCTGCGTTTTGTACCTAATTAGATATAAAGATACTACAGTGTCTGATCCAGTTGAATTTCCTGGGTGTTCCCAGTTTCAGCAGAGTTTCAGTGTCTGATCCAGTTGAATTTCAAGACCTATACAATTACAGTAACTGTACCTCAGCACTAAGGCCTATAATTACAATAATTACAATAACTAACTCCGCACTAAGGCCTATAATTACAGTAACTGTAACTCGGCACCAAGACCTATACAATTACAGTAACTAACTCCGCACTAAGGCCTATACAATTACAGTAACTGTAACTCAGCACCAAGACCTATACAATTACAGTAACTAACTCAGCACTAACGCCTATACAATTACAGTAACTAACTCCGCACTAAGGCCTATAATTACTGTAACTCAGCACCAAGACCAAAACAATTACAGTAACAGTATTGTCATTTATCATATTGGGCTGTTTGCTGTTAATTGCCAGGTTGGGTCTGCAACCAGCAGAGGTTAGCTCTTGTACTGTCTGTCTGTCTGTCTGTCTGTCTGTCTGTCTGTCTGTCTGTCTGTCTGTCTGTCTGTCTGTCTGTCTGTCTGTCTGTATTGTAGACTGTGTGTCTGTGTGTGTATTGTAGACTGTGTGTGTCTGTGTGTGTATTGTAGACTGTGTGTGTCTGTGTGTGTATTGTAGACTGTGTGTGTCTGT
>NW_027013502.1:17500-22500 GCF_036934945.1 Oncorhynchus masou masou | reverse complement strand
GCCTGAAGTGTCCAGACTGACAGAAGCCTTTCTGAGAACCAATCAGTAACCAGTAATACACCAGTCTGACAGAAGCCTTTCTGAGAACCAATCAGTAACCAGTAATACACCAGACTGACAGAAGCCTTTCTGAGAACCAATCGGTAACCAGTAATACACCAGTCTGACAGAAGCCTTTCTGAGAACCAATCAGTAACCAGTAATACACCAGTCTGACAGAAGCCTTTCTGAGAACCAATCGGTAACCAGTAATACACCAGTCTGACAGAAGCCTTTCTGAGAACCAATCAGTAACCAGTAATACACCAGTCTGACAGAAGCCTTTCTGAGAACCAATCGGTAAGACACATTAAACCACCAGACAGACATATATTTAGACAGCATACCGGTCATTCACCAGTCAGTCAGACACATTTAAACTACCAAGGGGGAATAGAGGACCATTCAGACCAGAACCCTATGGGTCTAGGGGGAATAGAGGACCATTCAGACCAGAACCCTATGGGTCTAGGGGGAATAGAGGACCATTCAGACCAGAACCCTATGGGTCTAGGGGGAATAGAGGACCATTCAGACCAGAACCCTATGGGTCTAGGGGGAATAGAGGACCATTCAGACCAGAACCCTATGGGTCTAGGGGGAATAGAGGACCATTCAGACCAGAACCCTATGGGTCTAGGGGGAATAAAGTACCATTCAGACCAGAACCCTATGGGTCTAGGGGGAATAGAGGACCATTCAGACCAGAACCCTATGGGTCTAGGGGGAATAGAGGACCATTCAGACCAGAACCCTATGGGTCTAGGGGGAATAGAGTACCATTCAGACCAGAACCCTATGGGTCTAGGGGGAATAGAGTACCATTCAGACCAGAACCCTATGGGTCTAGGGGGAATAAAGTGCCATTCAGACCAGAACCCTATGGGTCTAGGGGGAATAGAGTACCACTCTGACCAGAACCCTATGGGTCTAGGGGGAATAGAGGACCATTCAGACCAGAACCCTATGGGTCTAGGGGGAATAGAGGACCATTCAGACCAGAACCCTATGGGTCTAGGGGGAATAGAGTACCATTCAGACCAGAACCCTATGGGTCTAGGGGGAATAGAGTACCATTCAGACCAGAACCCTATGGGTCTAGGGGAATAGAGTACCATTCAGACCAGAAATCTATGGGTCTAGTGGAATAGAGTACCATTCTGGCCAGAACCCTATGGGTCTAGGAGGAATAGAGTACCATTCAGACCAGAACCCTATGGGTCTAGGGGGAATAGAGTACCACTCTGACCAGAACCCTATGGGTCTAGTGGAATAGAGGACCATTCAGACCAGAACCCTATGGGTCTAGGAGGAATAGAGTACCATTTAGACCAGAACCCTATGGGCCTAGGGGAATATAGTACCATTCAGACCAGAACCCTATGGGCCTAGGGGAATAGAGTACCATTCAGACCAGAACCCTTTGGGTCTAGGGGAATAGAGTACCATTCTTGCCAGAACTCTATGGGCCTAGTGGAATAGAGTACCATTCAGACCAGAAATCTATGGGTCTAGTGGAATAGAGTACCATTCTGGACAGAACCCTATGGGTCTAGGGGGAATAGAGGACCATTCAGACCAGAACCCTATGGGTCTAGGGGGAATAGAGGACCATTTGGGACGCACCAGAAGACCACTAACTCCTACAGTGTTACTACACCTATCAGACGAGTGGTTCTCAAACCTCTCCACGGGGCCCGCCAGTCATTCCATGTATTGTAGCTATTCCAGAGCAAACACATCTGATTCAACTTGTTAACTACTGATCAAGCCCTTGACCAGGTGAACCAGGTGAGCTAGTTAAAGCCCTTGACCAGGTGAACCAGGTGAGCTAGTTAAAGCCCTTGACCAGGTGAGCTAGTTAAAGCCCTTGACCAGGTGAACTCGATCAAGCCCTTCACCAGGTGAACCAGGTGAGCTAGTTAAAGCCCTTGACTAGATGAATCAGATGAGCTCGTTAAAGCCCATGACTAGATGAATCAGGTGAGATAGATCAAGCCCTTGACCAGGTGAACCAGGTGAGCTAGTTCAAGCCCTTGACCAGGTGAACCAGGTGAGCTAGATCAATCCCTTGACCAGGTGAATCAGCCCACAAGCAGTTGTCTTAATTAGTTTCCAGCCTGGTAACTGGTTATGAGGCCTGAATGCTAGAGCATGGAGGAGGAAACAACACTGGCTTCTATTGTGGCCCTTATGTCTGCTCACTAGTGGGCTAGAAACAGGTGAAGGGTGCACTCTGCTGGTCACAGCTGGGACTACAGCTGTCTGTATGTCTGTCTGCAGAGTATCAATTTAGTGAATTCTTGGTTGGTGAGCGGACCCCAGACCTCACAACCATGAAGGGCAATGGGTTCTATAACTGATTCAAGTTTAAAAAAATGTATGTTCCTTTTGATGGTGTAGAAGGCCCATCTTGTCTTGTCTCTCAGATCGTTCACAGCTTTGTGGAAGTTACCTGTGGTGCTGATGTTTAGGCCGAGGTATGTATAGTTTTCTCTGTGCTCCAGGGCAACGGTGTCTAGGTGGAATTTATATTTATGGTCCTCGCAACTGGATCTTTTTTGGAACACCATTATTTTTGTCTTACTGAGATTTACTGTCAGGGCCCAGGTCTGACAGAATCTGTGCAGAAGATCTAGGTGCTGCTGTAGGCCCTCCTTGTTTGGGGACAGAAGCACCAGATCACCAAACAGGAGACATGTTTGACTTCAGATTAGAGTGCCCTCGCCAATTCATTGATATATATGTTGAAGAGGGCGGGGCTCAAGCTGCATCCTCAAGCTGCACACTTGTTGTTGATGTAGATTGATATTATGTTGTATTTTCCCCCCAACACCACTTTCCATCAGTACAGCAGACCCTCGTGCCAAATTGAGTCAAACACTTTTTGGAAATCAACAATGCATGAGAAGACTTTGCCTTTTGTTTTTGTTTGTCAATTAGGGTGTTCAGCAGAGGTCGATTATGATTTTTCAACGCCGATACCGATTATTGGAGGACCAGATTAAATCGGACGATTTAAAAAAAAAAATGTATTTGTAATAATGACAATTACAACAATACTGAGCAGAGCAAGGGGAATAACTACTCCAAGTCTCAGAGTGGGGGACGTTGGAAACGTTATTAGCGCGCCCCCCGCTAACTAGCTAGCCATTTCACATCGGTTACACCAGCCTAATCTCGGTAGTTGATAGGCTTGAAGTCATAAACAGCGCAATGCTTGGCGCACAACGAAGAGCTGCTGGCAAAACGCATGAAAGTGCTGTTCGAATGAATGCTTACGAGCCTGCTGGTGTCTACCATCGCTCAGTCAGACTGCTCTATCAAATCATAGACTTAGTTATAACATAATAACACACAGAAATACGAGCCTCATTAATATGGTCGAATCCGGAAACTATCATCTAGAAAACAAGATGTTTATTCTTTCAGTGAAATACGGAACCGTTCCTTATTTTATCTAAGGGGTGGCATCCCTAAGTCTAAATATTGCTGTTACATTGCACAACCTTCAATGTTATGTCATAATTATGTACAATTCTGGCAAATTAGGTGGCCCAAACTGTTGCATATACCCTGACTCTGCGTGCAATGAACGCAAGAGAAGTGACACAATTTCACCTGGTTAATATTGGCTGCTAACCTGGATTTATTTTAGCTAAATATGCAGGTTTAAGAATATATACTTCTGTGTATTGATTTTAAGAAAGGCATTGATGTTCATGGTTAGATACACATTGGAGCAACGATACGCACCGCATCTATTATATGCAACGCAGGACACGCTAGATAAACTAGTAATATCATCAACCATGTGTAGTTAACTAGTGATTATAATTGATTGATTGATTGTTTTTTATGGGATAAGTTTAATGCTTGCTAGCAACTTACCTTGGCTTACTGCATTGGCGTAACAGTGCAATGAGAGGCAGGTGGTTAGAGCGTTGGACTAGTTAACCGTAAGGTTGCAAGATAGAATCTCCTGAGCTGACAAGGTGAAAATCTGTCGTTCTGCCCCTGAACGAGGTAGTTAAACCCACCGTTCCTAGGCCGTCATTGAAAATAAGAGTGTGTTCTTAACTGACTTGCCTAGTTAAATAAAGATGAAATAAAGGTGTATATTTTTTAAATATATTATGAAAACTTGAAATCGGCCCTAATCAATCGGCCATTCCGATTAATTGGTCGACGTCGAGTGTGCAGGGTGAATACGTGGTCTGTCGTACAGTAATTTGGTAAAAAGCCAATTCACCATTTGCTCAGTACATTGTTTTCACTGAAGAAATGTGCTCTCTCCCTCTTTGTCCATTTCTACTCTGTCCCTCACCTCTCTGTTCAACTCTCTCTGTTCTCTCTAACCTCTCTCTCTCTCTCCATCTCTCTCCCCCACGTTCATCTCTCTAATCATCTTTTTCTCCCTCGCTCTCTCTATTCATCTTTCTAACCCTTGTGCTTGTCTCTCTCTCTATTCGTCTTTCTAACCCTTGTGCTTGTCTCTCTCTCCATCTCTCTCTCTTCGTCTTTCTAACCCTTGTGCTTGTCTCTCTCTATTCGTCTTTCTAACCCTTGTGCTTGTCTCTCTCTATTCGTCTTTCTAACCCTTGTGCTTGTCTCTCTCTATTCGTCTTTCTAACCCTTGTGCTTGTCTCTCTATTCGTCTTTCTAACCCTTGTGCTTGTCTCTCTATTCATCTTTCTAACCCTTGTGCTTGTCTCTCTCTCTCTATTCATCTTTCTAACCCTTGTGCTTGTCTCTCTCTCTCTATTTGTCTTTCTAACCCTTGTGCTTGTCTCTCTCTATTCATCTTTCTAACCCTTGTGCTGGTCTCTCTCTCTCTATTCATCTTTCTAACCCTTGTGCTGGTCTCTCCCTCTATTCATCTTTCTAACCCTTGTGCTTGTCTCTCTCTCTATTCATCTTTCTAACCCTTGTGCTTGTCTCTCTCTCTCTATTCATCTTTC
>NW_027013502.1:0-12500 GCF_036934945.1 Oncorhynchus masou masou | reverse complement strand
TATTATGGTAGAGGGTTCTAGGAGGTATTAATATTATGGTAGAGGGTTCTAGGAGGTGTTAATATTATGGTAGAGGGTTATGGGAGGTGTTAATATTAGGGTAGAGGGTTCTAGGAGGTGTTAATATTATGGTAGAGGGTTCTAGGAGGTGTTAATATTAGGGTAGAGGGTTCTAGGAGGTGTTAATATTAGGGTAGAGGGTTATGGGAGGTTGAATCTGAACCCTGGTCTCCCATGGGAGAAACCAACGTCTTGACTGTTAGCCCAAGAGGAAATTCCCCCTTGGTGACAATGATTTTGAAGTCGCAGGCATTGCTACCTCATCACGTGAGCCCGGCTCATGTCTGCTACATAAGGGTCAAACTGGGGTCACACAGGGGTCAATGTCTGAGGTCAGGGTAGGGGGTTATAGAAGGTATTTATTCTGCTGTTCATATTGTCACTACTGTTGGTATTATTGCTCATGTTTACATCATTCATGTATTTACATCATTTAAGTCATTTGGCAGACGCTCTTATCCAGAGCGACTTACAAATTGGTGAATTCACCTTATGACATCCAGTGGAACAGCCACTTTACAATAGTGCATCTAAATCATTTAAGGGGGGGGGGGTGAGAAGGATTGTTTACTCTGACAATATAAACGGCTAACTTTCCATGTCAACTAAGTCAATTCAATTACAGGGTAGATGTGAGACCACCAAAGTGCACTACTTTTGACCACAGACACGTTAGGCTTACTGTATCAATTACAGGGTAGATGTGAGACCACCAAAGTGCACTACTTTTGACCACAGCCACGTTAGGCTTACTGTATCAATTACAGGGTAGATGTGAGACCACCAAAGTGCACTACTTTTGACCACAGCCACGTTAGGCTTACTGTATCAATTACAGGGTAGATGTGAGACCACCAAAGTGCACTACTTTTGACCACAGCCACGTTAGGCTTACTGTATCAATTACAGGGTAGATGTGAGACCACCAAAGTGCACTACTTTTGACCACAGCCACGTTAGGCTTACTGTATCAATTACAGGGTAGATGTGAGACCACCAAAGTGCACTACTTTTGACCACGGCCACGTTAGGCTTACTGTATCAATTACAGGGTTGATGTGAGACCACCAAAGTGCACTACTTTTGACCACAGCCACGTTAGGCTTACTGTATCAATTACAGGGTAGATGTGAGACCACCAAGTGCACTACTTTTGACCACGGCCACGTTAGGCTTACTGTATCAATTACAGGGTAGATGTGAGACCAACAAAGTGCACTACTTTTGACCACAGCCACGTTAGGCTTACTGTATCAATTACAGGGTAGAGGTGAGACCACCAAAGTGCACTACTTTTGACCACGGCCACGTTAGGCTTACTGTATCAATTACAGGGTAGATGTGAGACCACCAAAGTGCACTACTTTTGACCACGGCCACGTTAGGCTTACTGTATCAATTACAGGGTAGATGTGAGACCACCAAAGTGCACTACTTTTGACCACGGCCACGTTAGGCTTACTGTATCAATTACAGGGTGGATGTGAGACCACCAAAGTGCACTACTTTTGACCACGGCCACGTTAGGCTTACTGTATCAATTACAGGGTAGATGTGAGACCACCAAAGTGCACTACTTTTGACCACGGCCACGTTAGGCTTACTGTATCAATTACAGGGTAGATGTGAGACCACCAAAGTGCACTACTTTTGACCACGGCCACGTTAGGCTTACTGTATCAATTACAGGGTAGATGTGAGACCACCAAAGTGCACTACTTTTGACCACGGCCACGTTAGGCTTACTGTATCAATTACAGGGTAGATGTGAGACCACCAAAGTGCACTACTTTTGACCACGGCCACGTTAGGCTTACTGTATCAATTACAGGGTAGATGTGAGACCACCAAAGTGCACTACTTTTGACCACGGCCACGTTAGGCTTACTGTATCAATTACAGGGTAGATGTGAGACCACCAAAGTGCACTACTTTTGACCACGGCCACGTTAGGCTTACTGTATCAATTACAGGGTAGATGTGAGACCACCAAAGTGCACTACTTTTGACCACGGCCACGTTAGGCTTACTGTATCAATTACAGGGTAGATGTGAGACCACCAAAGTGCACTACTTTTGACCACAGCCACGTTAGGCTTACTGTATCAATTACAGGGTAGATGTGAGACCACCAAAGTGCACTACTTTTGACCACAGCCACGTTAGGCTTACTGTATCAATTACAGGGTAGATGTGAGACCACCAAAGTGCACTACTTTTGACCACAGCCACGTTAGGCTTACTGTATCAATTACAGGGTAGATGTGAGACCACCAAAGTGCACTACTTTTGACCACGGCCACGTTAGGCTTACTGTATCAATTACAGGGTAGATGTGAGACCACCAAAGTGCACTACTTTTGACCACGGCCACGTTAGGCTTACTGTATCAATTACAGGGTTGATGTGAGACCACCAAAGTGCACTACTTTTGACCACAGCCACGTTAGGCTTACTGTATCAATTACAGGGTAGATGTGAGACCACCAAAGTGCACTACTTTTGACCACGGCCACGTTAGGCTTACTGTATCAATTACAGGGTAGATGTGAGACCACCAAAGTGCACTACTTTTGACCACGGCCACGTTAGGCTTACTGTATCAATTACAGGGTAGATGTGAGACCACCAAAGTGCACTACTTTTGACCACGGCCACGTTAGGCTTACTGTATCAATTACAGGGTAGATGTGAGACCACCAAAGTGCACTACTTTTGACCACGGCCACGTTAGGCTTACTGTATCAATTACAGGGTAGATGTGAGACCACCAAAGTGCACTACTTTTGACCACAGCCACGTTAGGCTTACTGTATCAATTACAGGGTAGATGTGAGACCACCAAAGTGCACTACTTTTGACCACAGCCACGTTAGGCTTACTGTATCAATTACAGGGTAGATGTGAGACCACCAAAGTGCACTACTTTTGACCACAGCCACGTTAGGCTTACTGTATCAATTACAGGGTAGATGTGAGACCACCAAAGTGCACTACTTTTGACCACGGCCACGTTAGGCTTACTGTATCAATTACAGGGTAGATGTGAGACCACCAAAGTGCACTACTTTTGACCACGGCCACGTTAGGCTTACTGTATCAATTACAGGGTAGATGTGAGACCACCAAAGTGCACTACTTTTGACCACGGCCACGTTAGGCTTACTGTATCAATTACAGGGTAGATGTGAGACCACCAAAGTGCACTACTTTTGACCACGGCCACGTTAGGCTTACTGTATCAATTACAGGGTAGATGTGAGACCACCAAAGTGCACTACTTTTGACCACAGCCACGTTAGGCTTACTGTATCAATTACAGGGTAGATGTGAGACCACCAAAGTGCACTACTTTTGACCACGGCCACGTTAGGCTTACTGTATCAATTACAGGGTAGATGTGAGACCAACAAAGTGCACTACTTTTGACCACAGCCACGTTAGACTTACTGTATCAGGAACAGGTTGTTGTCTGAACGTTTCCCCAGGAGGTGAGAAGAATAGAATGTGATTCATGTCTTAAAGTTCCCAGACACACACTCCAGCACCTGCATACACTTGATTCAGACTTGACTTGGTCTTAGTTAGCACTTGATTCAGACTCGACTAGGTCTTAGTTAGCACTTGATTCAGACTTGACTAGGTCTTAGTTATCACTTGATTCAGACTTGACTAGGTCTTAGTTAGCACTTGATTCAGACTTGACTAGGTCTTAGTTATCACTTGATTCAGACTTGACTCGGTCTTAGTTAGCACTTGATTCAGACTCGACTAGGTCTTAGTTAGCACTTGATTCAGACTTGACTAGGTCTTAGTTATCACTTGATTCAGACTTGACTAGGTCTTAGTTAGCACTTGATTCAGACTTGACTAGGTCTTAGTTAGCACTTGATTCAGACTTGACTCGGTCTTAGTTATCACTTGATTCAGACTTGACTAGGTCTTACTTAGCACTTGATTCAGACTTGACTAGGTCTGAGTTAGCACTTGATTCAGACTTGACTAGGTCTTAGTTAGCACTTGATTCAGACTTGACTCGGTCTTAGTTATCACTTGATTCAGACTTGACTAGGTCTTACTTAGCACTTGATTCAGACTTGACTAGGTCTTAGTTAGCACTTGATTCAGACTTGACTAGGTCTTAGTTATCACTTGATTCAGACTTGACTAGGTCTTAGTTATCACTTGATTCAGACTTGACTAGGTCTTAGTTATCACTTGATTCAGACTTGACTAGGTCTTAGTTAGCACTTGATTCAGACTTGACTAGGTCTTAGTTAGCACTTGATTCAGACTTGACTAGGTCTTAGTTAGCACTTGATTCAGACTTGACTTGGTCTTAGTTAGCACTTGATTCAGACTTGACTCGGTCTTAGTTAGCACTTGATTCAGACTTGACTAGGTCTGAGTTATCACTTGATTCAGACTTGACTAGGTCTGAGTTTCACTTGATTACTTGACAGGTCTAGCACTTGATTCAGACTTGACTAGGTCTTAGTTAGCTCTTGATTCAGACTTGACTAGGTCTTAGTTATCACTTGATTCAGACTTGACTAGGTCTTAGTTATCACTTGATTCAGACTTGACTAGGTATTAGTTATCACTTGATTCAGACTTGACTAGGTATTAGTTAGCACTTGATTCAGACTTGACTAGGTCTTAGTTATCACTAATCCAGACTTGACTAGGTCTGAGTTAGCACTTGATTCAGACTTGACTAGGTCTTAGTTATCACTAATCCAGACTTGACTAGGTCTGAGTTAGCACTTGATTCAGACTTGACTAGGTATTAGTTAGCACTTGATTCAGACTTGACTAGGTCTTAGTTAGCACTTGATTCAGACTTGACTAGGTATTAGTTAGCACTTGATTCAGACTTGACTAGGTATTAGTTATCACTTGATTCAAATTAGTAGATCATTTTCATTTTTCCTCAAACTGAGTTCTCTCTCCCCCTCCTGTCCCACCTCCCTCGCCCATCCCTCCTTCTCCTTCACCCCCCCTCCCTCTCCCTGCCCCCTACTTCCCTCTATTTCGCTCCCTGCCCCCCCTCTCTCCCTCCCCTGCCCCCTTCTTCCCTCTCTCCCCCTCTATTCCCCCTAATTCTCCCTCTCTCCCGCCCTACGTCTCTCTCTCCCTATCCTCTCCCCCCCTACTTCTCCCCGCCCCCCTACGTCTCTCTCCCCCCCCCCCACTTCTCTCTTTCAGGTGTCTAACTGGTTTGGTAACAAGAGGATCAGGTACAAGAAGAACATAGGGAAGTTCCAGGAGGAAGCGAACCTGTATGCTGTGAAGACAGCTGTAGATGCAGCCAGCGTCTCCTCACAGGCCAGCCAGGCCAACTCCCCCGCCACGCCCAACTCAGGTACACACTCGGATGTCACACACACACACACGCGTGTGTACGCGCGAGAATCACTCACGCTCGGACATCACACACACACACACACACATACACGCGCGTGCGTCCGCGCCAGTATCACACACATTTGGACATCAAACACACACTCGGGCACTCACACAGTCGTAGACCACGTGGTGGTGCATTTCACGCGCTCGCTCGCATACAAACACACACAGCGGCACCACCAAGACCAGCCACGTCTTTTTCACACAATTACTTCTCCCATAGTCTCCCTTCTAACAAAGTTTAAACCCGCCTCTTATTACCCGCCCCACCAATCAACTGCTCCCTGCCACAAAAGCCTCTCTCCTGATTGGCTGGTTATGACATTCCGCAGGCTCGCCAGGGTCGTACAGTCGGCCCAACACAGGCCACGCCCACCCCGGTTTACACCCGACCAATGGGGAGGGGTTATTTCTCAGCCCTCCTCTGCAGCCTCAGGTAGGCCTGCAGTAAGACCCCCCTCATCCCCATCCCCAAAATGGTTCCCCTGTTATAGCTGCTTGTTCCTCTCTCCTGCCCCCCCCTCAATCCCCCCAAACTGCCACCTGTGTTCCTGGTGGTATCATTGATACCCCTTAGTATCAGCTACCAACCCCCCAGCCCCTATGGAGCCCCTCTGACCCCTGTTCAGCTGCACCTTTTAACCCCCTGTTGGAACTCTTGGAACCCCGTGTGTGTGTGTGTGTGTGTGTGTGTGTGTGTGTGTGTGTGTGTGTGTGTGTGTGTGTGTGTGTGTGTGTGTGTGTGTGTGTGTGTGTGTGTGGTGTTAGTGTGTGTATTAGTGTTTGAGTTTGCAGTGTTAATGTGCAACAGTGTGTGTGTTAGTGTGTGTATAAATGTATTAGTATGTGTACCAGTTTGTGTATAAATGTAGTATTAGTGTGTACCAGTGTGTGTATAAATGTAGTATTAGTGTGTACCAGTGTGTGTATAAATGTAGTATTAGTGTGTACCAGTGTGTGTATAAATGTAGTATGAGTGTGTACCAGTGTGTGTATAAATGTAGTATTAGTGTGTACCAGTGTGTGTATAAATGTAGTGTTAGTGTGTATAAATGTAGCATTAGTGTGTATAAATGTAGCATTAGTGTGTGTATAATTGTAGTATTAGTGCGTACCAGTGTGTGTATAAATGTAGTATTAGTGTGTATAAATGTAGCATTAGTGTGTGTACCCGTTTGTGTATAAATGTAGTATTAGTGTGTGTATAAATGTAGTATTAGTGTGTAAATATAGTATTAGTGTGTACCAGTGTGTGTATAAATGTAGTATTAGTGTGTGCCAGTGTGTGTATAAATGTAGTGTTAGTGTGTATAAATGTAGTATTAGTGTGTACCAGTGTGTGTATAAATGTAGTGTTAGTGTGTACCAGTGTGTGTATAAATGTAGTATTAGTGTGTATAAATGTAGTATTAGTGTGTACCAGTGTGTGTATAAATGTAGTATTAGTGTGTACCAGTGTGTGTATAAATGTAGTGTTAGTGTGTAATTGTAGTATTAGTGTATAAATGTAGTATTAGTGTGTAAATGTAGTATTAGTGTGTACCAGTGTGTGTATAAATGTAGTGTTAGTGTGTATAAATGTAGTGTTAGTGTGTACCAGTGTGTGTATAAATGTAGTATTAGTGTGTAAATGTAGTATTAGTGTGTACCAGTGTGTGTATAAATGTAGTGTTAGTGTGTATAAATGTAGTATTAGTGTGTGTATAAATGTAGTATTAGTGTGTATAAATGTAGTATTAGTGTGTCCCAGTGTGTGTATAAATGTAGTATTAGTCTGTACTAGTGTGTAAAGCGCCCCCTGCTGGTCTGTTCCTCCAGGTGGATACCCAGCACCGTGCTACACTCCTGACGGGATGTTATGAGGAGCTGCCTGGAGGAACTCTGTTTCCTCCCCACTGTCTCCATGTGAGTATCTATGGTAACACTCTGTTTCCATGTCAGTATCTATGGTAACACTCTGTTTCCATGTCAGTATCTATGGTAACACTGTTTCCTCCCCACTGTCTTCATGTCGATATCTATGGTAACACTATGTTTACAAGCACTGTCTTCATGTCAGTATCTATGGTAACACTCTGTTTACCACCACTGTCTATGCCAGTTTTTTTAAACAGATATTGTAGGTTGGTGACCAACTCATGTGAATACCTTCAATTGATGTCTTTTATAAAATATTTTTCCCTCCCTCGTCATCTCTCTCTCTCCTTCTCTTTCTCCCTCCTCGCTTCCCTTTCTCTCTCTCTCTCCAGGTTGATAGTGGATGGCAGGACAACACCGACCCCCCCTCCCTCACCCCCCCTCACGGGGCACCGGGCAGCGTGCACTCGGACACCTCAAACTGAGACACACACTCACCCCAAACGCCCCCCACCCCTCTACCCTTCAAATTCCACTTCCTCCACCCTCACACAGCCACCCCTCTACCCACCCAATCCCTCTCCTGTATCTCAAACTAACCCATGTCCCAAATATGCCCCCCCCCCACATATCAGTCGTGAAACAACTGACAACTTCACCCTGCTTTACCTGTACCTGAGCATCCCCCTCCTCCCCCTCCACAACATCCTCTCCCTCCCTCCCCCATCCCTCTCCTCCTCCACTCCCGATGCAACATATCCCCCAAGCTCTTCCCTCCTCTCTCTTCCCCCATCCCCCCCTCCACTTCCGATGTAACATAACCCCCTAGCTCTTCCCTCCTCTCCCTCCCCCATCCCTCTCTCTCCTCTCCCTCCCTCCCCCATCCCTCTCTATCCCTCTCACTCTCCTCCTCTCCCTCCCTCCCCCATCCCCTCTCTCTTCCTCCTCTCCCTCCCCCTCCCTCCCAATCCCTCTCTATCTCTCTCTCTCCTCCTCTCCCTCCCCCATCCCTCCCCCTCTCCCTCCCTCCCAATCCCTCTCTATCCCTCTCTCCCCCTCTCCCTCCCTCCCAATCCCTCTCTATCCCTCTCTCCTCCCTCTCCCTCCCTCCCAATCCCTCTCTCTCTCCCAATCCCTCTCTCTCTCCCTCTCCCTCCCTCCCCAATCCCTCTCTCTCCTCCTCTCTCTCCTCTCCCTCCGTCCCTCACTCTCCCCTCCTCTCCCTCTCTCTCTCCTCCCCTCCTCTCTCCCTCCATCGTCTGACATCAAGTCATTTTCTTTATTTTTATAACCACTTATTTTTCTCTCGTTTAAAAAAAGAAGATAATTTAGAGTCACACGTAGTTTTTTTTTTCTAATACTGTTTCACAAAGCCGCACCAGCCGTGTGTTGGAGCCTGACGTGGACGCATCATGTTACTCAAAAAGAAGAAGAAGAAGAAGAAGAAAAAAATGCATAACAAGAAAAAGAAAGAAAAAAAATCTAATGTTTCTCGTCTTCCATGCATGTCGTCCCTTTTAGGTGTTTAGCAACGATTGTATTTTTCCTTTTACTTTTTAGACTTTTTAAAAAAAACAGTTGCTACAGAGACAAAATGTACACAACGGAAAGTTCTAAATGGCAGAAAATAACCAAAAATGAATAAATACATTGTATGTCAATTATTAAGCTCTGTCTGCTGTCTCATTTTATTATGGAGGGTTGGACGATCAATATACATTACATACACTATATATACAAAAGTATATGGACAACCCTTAAAATGAGTGGATTCGGCTATTTCAACCACACCCGTTGCTAACAGGTGTATAAAATCGAGCACACAGCCATGCAATCTTTATAGACAAACATTGGCAGTAGAATGGCCTTACTGAAGAGCTCAGTGACTTTCAATGTGGCACCGTCATAGGTTGCCACCTTTCCAATAAATCAGTTCATCAAATGTATTCCCTGCTCGATCTGCCTTGGTCAACTGTAAGTGCTGTTATTGTGAAGTGGAAACGTCTAGGAGCAACAACGGCTCAGCTGTGAAGTGGTAGGCCACACAAGCTCACAGAATGGGACCGCCGAAGAAGTGCGTAGCGCGTATAAATCCGTTGTCCTCGGTTGCAACTCTACCGAGTTCCAAACTGCCTCTGGAAGCAACGTCAGCATAACAACTGTGATGAATCACGCTTCACCATCTGGCAGTCCGACGGACAAATCTGGGTTTGGAGAACGCTACCTGCCACAATGCATAGCGCCAACTGTAAGGTTTGGTGGAGGAGGAAAAATGGTCTGAGGATGTTTTTCATGGTTCGGTGCTAGGCCCCTTAGTTCCAGTGAAGGGAGATCTTAACGCTAAAATTATGTTCTAAATGATTCCTGTTTAATCATAACACTGCCCCTGTGCACAAAGCGAGTCCCATGCAGAACTGGTTTGTTGAGATCGTTGTGGAAGAACATGATTGGCCTGCACAGAGCCCTGACCTCAACCCCATCAAACACCTTTGGGATAAATTGGAATGCTGACTGTGAGCCAGGCCTAATCGCACAACATCAGTACCCAACCTCACTAATGCTCTTGTGGCTGAATGTAAGTAAGTCCCTGCAGCAATGTTCCAACATCTAGTGGACAGCCTTCCCAGAAGAGTGGAGGCTGTTATAGCAGCAATGTTCCAACATCTAGTGAACAGCCTTCCCAGAAGAGTGGAGGCTGTTATAGCAGCAATGTTCCAACATCTAGTGGACAGCCTTCCCAGAAGAGTGGAGGCTGTTATAGCAGCAAAGGGGGACCAACTCCATATTAATGCCCATGAATTTGTGATGAGATGTTGGATGAGCAGGTGTCCACATACCTTTGGTCATCTAGTGTACATAATAAGAAAATGTAGATTCATTAATAACTACTAACATATTAACAATACAAACGCTAGCCTATGCTGTATGTCACAGTAGAAGTATCATGTCACAGTAGAAGATCATTCAAATATCAGTCGTTGATCTTGTAATCTGCAAACATAAATTCCTTGGTATCATCGACCATCCATCAACAGTTTTTATGTAAAAAAAATATGACATTTACATTTTTAAAAAGCTTAGAAATACCATTATATAAGCTTCTGCACTATATACACATATAAAAATGTTTGGGTCACAACATTAAAACAGTCCCTGATCTTGTAGTCAGTGTACCAGAGTAGCGCAGTCACGTTGTTTGGTAAGACGATATTCTCACGGTGATGTCGCCTTTTATGTTGATGTATGTAAACAACAAGTTCCCTGTTGTGTGTGCCATCTTGCTGAGTCTATTAAATACTTGTAATTGAAGACATTCAAAATGCTTTGAATGTTTATGGTTTTGTAGATTGTGTCAATACACTAACTTCCTGTTAGCAGTTTGTGCCATGGCTATGTCGAGGTGGTGAGTATGGGTGTCTCTGTAGTGGGAGACTGCACCTTATTGAGGTGAACTTTTTTATTTATTTATTTTACCTTTATTTAACCAGGCAAGTCAGTTAAGAACACATTCTTATTTTAAATGACGGCCTAGGAACAGTGGGTTAACTGCCTGTTCAGGGGCAGAACGACAGATTTGTACCTTGTCAGCTCGGAGGTTTGAGCTCGCAACCTTCCGGTTACTCGTCCAACGCTCTAACCACTAGGCTACATATATCTACATGAATGTATTTCTATTGCTATATCAGAGCACTTGGTTATGTACACTATCTCTAGTAACTAATGTTTGATTTCTCGTGTTTAGGATTCCAAAAATAAAATACACGATTGTTTTCGCTGCAATAATCAGACATTAATTTCAGGAACTCTTTAACTAAATCTCCTGGTGAAGACAGGATCTTATATTTACCCGCTGTAGCGCCATCTTGTGGTGTAACTGTGGATAAAAATATAACTTGTTAAAGGTCCCAAACAGTCATTCTGAGTCTGTAAAATAGCATTTTAAGTAACCAGGTGTCCATTTCATGCCGATTAATTACCTGACGCATGAAAGAAAGTCACGACAGGGCTGATGGACACAGGAAATGCTCGTACACTTTTATAAATGCCGATAGACAATAAGTTCTTTTGACATGTGTCGGTAAAATTAATTGTGAGAATTGGCGGTGGAAAACGCTTTTTGCGCAAATATTGATAGAATAACCATTTTATCAAGGTAAACTTGTAGTCACGCGATATGTTGTGTGGTCCTTCCATTATGACTCGGGAAAGCATGCCGTTTATTAGGCTTCAGATGAAATAAATTGCGATAAACTTCACAGGGTGGTGAATGTGCATGTTGATGAGCTTTATGCTCATTTCCAATAAATATCGAGGGTCTTATTCTGGGGACATGTTGATCTATGATTGGCTGCCGTTTGACTAATACAAATGATCTCATAATGTAGGTATCCTAACCCCACTTTTCTGTGAGCTGTTGACAAGAGCGCACTTGCCAAGACCAGAGTGGGAACATTTGTTATTTAACGCAACAGTTGTTGTGACAAAATCATCAGTAGAGCTGAAAATGTTATGGACACCCATTTAACTTAGATTTTTCATTCAGTACATGGGAATTTATTTTTATGTGCTCTACGCCAAGTTATTTATATGTGCCCTACGTCACCAGGCACAGCATTTTATCCGCAATAGAGCTCGCCAGTTTGTAGTCCAAAAACCCGGAAATGAGTTACCTCTAGTTCTTTCAACCATCCCTACGGGGAATGAATATAGTTTTTGGGATAAAAACCCCAAATAAATCCGAGATTAACGCAGGTTTTGGAGATCTTATACATTTTGTTCTATGAGATAATATCAGTCAGTCAACATTAACTTTATGAATTATGAAGCCTTTATCCTTTATGTGTTTTTTATTATTACATAAATGTCCACAAATTGACACAAAGTGACATTAGCTGATAAAGACTGTGTTTACCGCAGGCGGAGGAGAGGCTGGGGAGCTCACCTTGGGAACCGCATATGTCAAGCAACATGGAGGCCGTGTTGCGATGAGATTATATCAAGCAAATTTGCTGATGGACAACGCAACTCATAGCATGGTTTCACAAATGGTTTGGTTATTGTAACAGCATCAATAAAGAAATAATGGTGGCTATATAATTTAGCTAGCTAACCCAGATGGAATTTAGCTAGCTAACCCAGATGGAATTTAGCTAGCTAGCCCAAATGAAATTTAG
>NW_027013501.1:0-16003 GCF_036934945.1 Oncorhynchus masou masou | reverse complement strand
GTTAAAGCAATGAAATGACGTCATGATCTGTATATAAACTGCTGCACGTGATTAACTTCTTGGATATAGGGGGCGCTATTTTAATTTTTGGATGAAAAACATTCCCGTTTTAAACAAGATATTTTGTCACGAAAAGATGCTTGACTATGCATATAATTGACAGCTTTGGAAAGAAAACACTCTGACGTTTCCAAAACTGCAAAGATATTGTCTGTGAGTGCCACAGAACTGATGTTACAGAAAAAAAACAGATAAATATACAATCAGGTAGTGCCGCATTTTTTGAAACCGCCTCATGACAATGACTCCTTATATGGCTGTGGAGGAGCTAGGAGTCAGCTTACCTTTTCCACGTTTTCCCAAGGTGTCTGCAGCATTGTGACGTATTTGTAGGCATATCATTGGAAGATTGACCATAAGAAACTACATTTACCAGGTGGTCGCTTGGTGTCCTCCGTTACAATTATTGCGCAATCTCCAGCTGCAGTATTTTTCCGTTTGCTTCTGATGACAAGATAACTGCCACCACTGATAGATTATTGAATAGATATGTGAAAAACACCTTGAGGAATGATTCTAAACAATGTTTCACATGTTTGTCGATATTATGGAGATAATTTGGAAAAAAGTTTGGCGTCTTGTTGACTGCATTTTCATTTTTTTTCTTAGCCAAACGTGATGAACAAAACGGAGCTATTTCTCTTACACAAATAATCTTTTTGGAAAAAATGAACATTTGCTATCTAACTGAGAGTCTCGTCATTGAAAACATCCGACGTTCTTCAAAGGTAAATTATTTTATTTGAATGCTTTTCTTGTTTTTGTGAAAATGTTGCCTGCTGAATGCTAGGCTTAATGCTATGCTAGGCTATCAATACTCTTACACAAATTCTAGTGCTTCAGATGTTTTCAATGAGGAGACTCTCAGATAGCAAATGTTCAGTTTTTCAAAAAATATTATTTATGTAGGACAAATCGCTCCGTTTTGTTCACGTTTGGCTACGAAAAAACCTGTATCCAGTTATAGCCTCAAGCTCATTAGCATAACGTAACGTTAACTATTCATAAAAATCGCAAATGAAATGACATAAACATGCTAGCTCTCAAGCTTAGCCTTTTCTTAACAACACTGTCATCTAAGATTTTCAAAATATCCTTTTCAACCATAGCAAAACAAGCATTTGTGTAAGAGTATTGATAGCTAGCGTAGAATTTAGCGTAGCATTTAGCAGGCAACATTTTCACAAAAACCAGAAAAGCATTCAAAGAAAATCATTTACCTTTGAAGAACTTCGGATGTTTTCAATGAGGAGACTCTCAGTCAGATAGCAAGTGTTCCGTTTTTCCTGAAAGATTCTTTGTGTAGGAGAAATCGCTCCGTTTTGTACATCACGTTTGGCTACCAAAAAACCCCGAAAACCAAAACGCCAAACTTTTTCTCCAAATGAACTCCATAATAGCGACTGAAACATGGCAAACGTTGTTTAGAATCAATCCTCAAGGTGTTTTTCACATATCTCTTCATTGATATATCATTCGTGGAAGTCTGCTTTCTACTCTCAATCACATGGAAAAATACTTGCAGCTGAAATTTACGCACCAATTTCAACGCAGGACACCGGGCGGACACCTGGTAAATGTGGTCTCTTATGGTCAATCTTCCAATGATATGCCTACAAATATATCACAGTGCTGCAGACACCTTGGGGAAACGGCAGAAATTGTAGGCTCTCTCCTTGCGCATTCACAGCCATATAAGGAGACATTGGAAAACAGTGCTTCAAATATTTTGCTCATTTCCTGTTTGAAGTTTCATCTTGGTTTCGCCTGTAGCATCAGTTCTGTGGCACTCACAGATAATATCTTTGCAGTTTTGGAAACGTCAGAGTGTTTTCTTTCCAAAGTTGTCAATTATATGCATAGTCGAATCTTTTCGTGACAAAATATCTTGTTTAAAACAAATGTTTTTTATCCAAAAATGAAATACTGCCCCTAGAGTTCAAAGAGGTTAACAAAAGGCTAAGCTTGTGTTTCAATATATTTATTTCATTTCATTTGCGATTTTCATGAATAGGAAACGTTGCGTTATCGTAATGAGCTTGAAGCTATGATTACGCTCCCGGATACGGGATTGCTCGACGCTAGAGATTAAGTGGGAGCGCGCTCCGAGAATAAATTCTATTACCTATTATTGAAAGACTGGTCTGCGTCTATTTTATGCAAACAAAAAATCTTAGAAATTCTCATAAAATAGATGAAGGACTTTCAATTGATGAAAGCACATTGGCATAATTAAATTACAGTAACACTAGCTAACATTAGGCTATAACTGGCAATGCAAATGGCTCTGAGATACGAATAATTACTACACAGATCATACAAGTAACGTTAGCTAGCTAGCTCACAATACACCTTCATTTGAAATGAAAATGACTTTCTGACAAAATCAGAAATGTGTAATGTAGCTAGCAAGAGTATCTTACCTGTATGTGTGTATGTGATGAAGCCGAAGGAGATGGCTGCCATTATATGGGCTCCAAACCAATTTTGTTTTTTTGCATATTTGTACATAATGTTTCTGCCACCGTTTCCAATGACCGAAACAGCTTCTGGATATCAGGACAGTGATTAGTCACCTCATACTGGACGAAGATCTTTTATTTAACGAGTCGGACACAAAGGATTTGCTTTAGACACCCAACAACGCCCAAAGCCCCGTCATTGGCATGAAGAAGAGACGGATATATCGGGGACGTAGGTCGGGGTGCCTTGTAAGATTCAGACAACGAGTGAGTTATCCGCCCCAGTCCCATTAGCAAATGTGCAATCATTGGATATTAAAATGAATGGGCTCAGATCAAGACTATCCTACCAATGGGACATTAAAAAACGTAAAAAAATTAAAATCTCCTGTTAAGGATAGGGCTGTCTGCTGCCCCCTTTGGAGTAATTGCGTGCCCATATTAAACAGAAAAAAAATATTTCAAAAATTGCTAATATATGCATATAAAAAATATTATTGAATAGAAAACACTCTAAAGTTTCTAAAACCGTTGAAATTATGTCTGTATGTAAAGCAGAACTCTCAGGGCAGTCATTCTCCCAAACTCTCTCTTGTCATCATAAAAGTTGGCCCAACTTTGACGTCATCGCCCCCACCCTTCCCAAGCGCCTACAGACCTGGGAACAGTTTCTATGTCTTCAGCGCGATGTCTGCTTTCAATGGGGCTTCTCATTGTGACAATAGCGGCTCACGAGAGTTTTGGCGGCCCGAAACCTTTCGGTCACGCGAAAAAAAAGGTCACATACATGCGCACTCTTCTTCAGTGTCCCCTCTTTTCCAAGAATGATTGAACGGCACGTGTGTTTCTGTTCGTCCTGAGAATTGTTGTGCACCTTTATAACATGCTAAAGCTTGGTTATGAACATAGTTTGACAAGTTTAGTCGACATATAATATGTAAATTCGATGTTTTGGTGCGCATCCACTTGACTTTTGGCTGCATTTCAACCGAAATATGCCGTGTTTGATAACCGAAAGACACAGACTTCACAACTAAACGATGTTTTTGGTGAGTATAATTCCTTCCAGGTCTTCTGATGGAAGAACAGCAAAGGTAAGGAAATATTTATGTGTTAAATTTGGGTTTCTGTGGACTCCAAGATAGAGGAGCCATCATGCTCATTTCTGAGCGCCGACTCATATTATAGCCTAGTGAACGAATTCTGTAACGTTAAAAATAAATGTAACACAGCGATTGCATTTAGAAGAAGTGTATCTTTCCATATATATGTAGAACATGCATATTTAGTTAAAGTTTATGATGTGTATTGCTTGTTATCTGACGTTATCTGCCGGAGCTATCGTCATTTCTCCGGACATTTGAGTAGCATTTTTTGAACAATGCGTAATTGTAAACAGAGATTTATGGATATATATAGCATATTATTGAAAAAAACATAAATGTACTGTGTAACATGTTATATTACTGTCATCTGATGAAGATTTCAAAAGGTTAGTGATTTATTTTTCTTTTAATCCTGCGTTTGTTGATTGCATATTTTGTTCAACTTGGCTATGCAAATTAGCTGTGTCTTCGGTGGTGGTTTGACATAAATATGTGCTATGTTTTCGCCGTAAAACATTTTAGAAATCTGACTTGCTGGGTAGATAAACAATGTGTTTATCTTTCATTTAAGCTATTGGACTTGTTAATGTGTGGAGGTTAAATATTTTTAAGAATATTTTTTGCGTTCCATGCGCCACATTCCAGCTGAGGGTGTTAGGGAAAGTTCCCATGTGGGGATCAACATCCACATGAAGTTTTAACAACGACATAGATAACATACAGTTGAAGTCGGAAGTTTACATACACCTTAGCACCTCAGCTTTTCACAATTCCTGACATTTAATCCTTTTTTTTAGGTCAGTTAGGATACCACTTTATTTTAAGAATGTGAAATGTCAGAATATCAGTAGATATAATCCACTTGTCGTGTCAGATTTTGAAAATATGCTTTACAGCGAAAGCAATCCAAGCGTTTGTGTAAGTTTATCGATCATTAAACAAAACATTATGAACACCTAGCATCAAAGTAGCTTGGTCACGAAAATCAATAAAACGAATTGCTTACCTTAGATGATCTTCGGATGTTTTCACTCATGAGACTCCATTACACAATAAATGTTCCTTTTGTTCCTTAACTTCTTGCGTCGCGCAATCCCGGATCCGGGATTCTATTTATAGCCTCAAGCTCATTAGCATAACGCAACGTTAACTATTCATGAAAATCGCAAATGAAATGAAATAAATATATTTGCTCTCAAGCTCTCAAACAACACTGTCATCTCAGATTTTCAAAATATGCTTTTCAAACATAGCTAAACAAGCATTTGTGTAAGAGTATTGAGCGCTAACATAGCTATAAGCCTAGAATTCAGCCAGCAACATTTTCACAAAAACAAGAAAATCATTCAAATAAAATCATTTACCTTTGAATAACTTCAGATGTTTTCAATGAGGAGACTCTCAGTTAGATAGCAAATGTTCAGTTTTTCAAAAAAATATTATTTGTGTAGGACAAATCGCTCCGTTTTGTTCACGTTTGGCTATGAAAAAAACCTGTATCCAGTTATAGCCTCAAGCTCATTAGCATAACGTAACGTTAACGATTTCTGAAAATCACAAATAAAATGAAAATAACGCGCCTGCTCTCAAGCTTAGCCTTTTCTTAACAACACTGTCATCTCAGATTTTCAAAATATGCTTTTGAACCATAGCAAATCACTAATTTGTGTAAGAGTATGCTAAGCTAGCTTAGCATTTTGAGTAGCATTTAGCACGCAACATTTTCACAAAAACCAGATAACCAAATAAATAAAATCATTTACCTTTGAAGAGCTTCGGATGTTTTCAATGAGGAGACTCTCAGTTACATAGCAAATGTTCAGTTTTTCCTGAAAGAATCTTTGTGTAGGAGAAATCGCTCCGTTTTGTACATCACATTTGGCTACCGAAACGAACCGAAAATTCAGTCACCAACAACGTCAAACTTTTTCCGAATTAACTCCATAATATCGACCGAAACATGGCAAACGTTGTTTGGAATCAATCCTCAAGGTGTTTTTTTACATATCTCTTCATTGATATATCGTTCGTGGAAGCCTGCTTTCTTCTCTGAATTCCATGGAAAAATACTTGCAGCTGAGGTTTGCGCACCAATTTCGGCGCAGGACACCGGGCGGACACCTGGTAAATGTGGTCTCTTATGGTCAATCTTCCAATGATATGCCTACAAATACGTCACAATGCTGCAGACACCTTGGGGAAACGACAGAAAGGGCAGGCTCATTCCTCTCGCATTCACAGCCATATAAGGAGACAATGGAAAACGGAGCCTCAAAAATCCTGCTGATTTCCTGGATGCCGTTTCATCTTGGTTTTGCCTGTAGCTCACGTTCTAGGGCACGCACAGAGAATATCTTTGCAGTTCTGGAAACGTCAGAGTGTTTTCTTTCCAAAGCTATCAATTATATGCATAGGTGAGCATCTTTTTGTGACAAAATATTGCGCTTAAAATGGGCACGTCTTTTTATCCAAAAATGATAGTGCCCCCAGAGTTTCAAGAGGATAAAGATTATTTTTATATCCAAAATACCTCCATTTGTTTGGCGCTTTATGTTCATAAATCCACAGGCTCGAGCGTTCACGACAACGCAGACAAAAATTCCAAATAGTATCTGTAATGTCCACAGAAACATGTCAAACATTTTTTATAATCAATCCTCAGGTTGTTTTTAAAATATATAATCAATAATATATCAACTGGCACTGTCTTTTTTTCAGTACGAGAGGGAGAGTCAATGGCTGCCTCACTGTGTTGGGCAAGCACAACTCTATCCACCGACGCAATGTTATCTTTCTCGCTCATTTTTCAAAATAAAAGCCTGAAACTATGTCTAAAGACTGTTGACACCTTGAGGAAGCGATAGGAAAAGGAATATGGTTGATATCCCTTTAAATGAAGCGAAGGCAGGCTATGGAACATGGAGCTTTCAAAATAGAAGCCACTTCCTGGTTTGATTTTCCTCAGGTTTCGCCTGCAATATCAGTTCTGTTATACTCACAGACAATATTTTGACAGTTTTGGAAACTTTAGAGTGTTTTCTATTCTAATCTGACAAGTATATGCATATTCTAGCATATGGGCCTGAGAAATAGGGCGTTTACATTGGGAATGTTATTTTTCCAAACACAAAAATAGTGTCCCCGAGCTGAAAGAGGTTAAAGTCACAGTCAACTTTGTGCATGGTGAGGGTAGGTAACAACATCTCCTCCCCGCTGATCCTCAACACTGGGGCCCCACAAGGGTGCGTTCTGAGCCCTCTCCTGTACTCCCTGTTCACCCACAACTGCGTGGCCACGCACGCCTCCAACTCAATCATCAAGTTTGCGGACGACACAACAGTGGTAGGCTTGATTACCAACAACGACGAGACGGCCTACAGGGAGGAGGTGAGGGCCCTCGGAGTGTGGTGTCAGGAAAATAACCTCACACTCAACGTCAACAAAACTAAGGAGATGATTGTGGACTTCAGGAAACAGCAGAGGGAACACCCCCCTGTCCACATCGATGGAACAGTAGTGGAGAGAGTAGCAAGTTTTAAGTTCCTCGGCATACACATCACAGACAAACTGAATTGGTCCACTCACACAGACAGCATCGTGAAGAAGGAGCAGCAGCGCCTCTTCAACCTCAGGAGGCTGAAGAAATTCGGCTTGTCACCAAAAGCACTCACAAACTTCTACAGATGCACAATCGAGAGCATCCTGGCGGGCTGTATCACCGCCTGGTACGGCAACTGCTCCGCCCTCAACCGTAAGGCTCTCCAGAGGGTAGTGAGGTCTGCACAACGCATCACCGGGGGCAAACTACCTGCCCTCCAGGACACCTACACCACCCAATGTTACAGGAAGGCCATAAAGATCATCAAGGACATCAACCACCCGAGCCACTGCCTGCTCACCCCGCTATCATCCAGAAGGCGAGGTCAGTACAGGTGCATCAAAGCTGGGACCGAGAGACTGAAAAACAGCTTCTATCTCAAGGCCATCAGACTGTTAAACAGCCACCACTAACATTGAGTGGCTGCTGCCAACACACTGACACTGACTCAACTCCAGCCACTTTAATAATGGGAATTGAATGGGAAATGATGTAAATAAATATATAGCCACTTTAAACAATGGTACCTTATATAATGTTACTTACCCTACATTATTCATCTCATATGCATACATATATACTGTACTCTATATCACCGACTGCATCCTTATGTAATACATGTATCACTAGCCACTTTAACTATGCCACTTTGTTTATATACTCATCTCATATGTATATACTGTACTCGATACCATCTACTGTATCTTGCCTATGCTGCTCTGTACCATCACTCATTCATATATCCTTATGTACATATTCTTTATCCCCTTACACTGTGTATAAGACAGTAGTTTAGGAATTGTTAGTTAGATTACTTATTGGTTATTACTGCATTGTCGGAACTAGAAGCACAAGCATTTCGCTACACTCGCATTAACATCTGCTAACCATGTGTATGTGACAAATAAATTTGATTTGATTTGATGTAAACTTCTGACCCACTGGAGTTGTGATACAGTGAATTATAAGTGAAATAATCTGTCTGTAAACAATTGTTGGAAAAATTGCTTGTGTCATGCACAAAATAGATGTCCTAACCGACTTGCCAAAACTATAGTTTGTTAATTAACAAGAAATTTGTGGAGTGGTTGAAAAACAAGTTTTAATGACTCCAACCTAAGTGTATGTAAACTTCCAAATTCAACTGTACTCCGAGCATGTGCTGAACAACTGGCATGTGTCTTCACTGACATTTTCAACCTGTCCCTGAATGAGTTTGTGATACCAACATATTTCAAGCAAACCACCATTGTCCCTGTGTCCAAGAACACCAAGGTAACCTGCCTAAATGAAAACCAATCCGTAGCGCTCACGTTTGTAGCTATACATGAAGTGCTTTGAAAGGTTAGTCATGGCTCACATCAACACCATTGTCCCAGAAACCCTAGACCTACTCCAACGTGCATACCACCCAAACAGATCCACAGATGATACAATCTCTATGACACTCAACACTGCCCTTTCCCACCTGGACAAAAGGAACACCTACGTGAGAATGCTATTCATTGATTACAGCTCATCGTGCCACACTTTAGTGATAAGCTTTGAGGGCACTAATCAAAGGACCCTGGGACTAAACACCTAACTCTGCAACTGGATCCTGGACTTCCTGACGGGCCACCCCCAGGGGGAAAAGGTAGGTAACAACACATCTGCCATGCTGATCCTAAACATGGGGGCCCCTCAGTGATGCTAGCTCGGTCCCCTCCTGTACTCCCTGTTCACCCATGACTGCATGGCCAAGCACGTCTCCAACACCATCATTAAGTTTGCAGATGACACAACAGTGGTAGGCATGATCACTGATAACAATGAGACTGCCTACAGGGAAGAGGTCAGAAACCTGACAGTGTGTTGCCAGGATAACAACCTCTCCCTCAACATGATTGTTAAGGATACCAGTATCCTGTGTGTGTATCCTGTGTGTGTGTGTATCCTGTGTTCTTTTCTCTCCTTCTCCCCTCACAGGTGAAAATCATCACTCCCCAATCAGATCATCAATCAGAAGACACACCTCCTCTGTTTCCTACCCTATCACAGTTCATTTCCCTTGGTTTAAAAACCCTGTCAGTTGTTTGCTCTAGAGCTCAATCTCTCTGTAAATGCCATGTATGTAGGTCTCTCTATTTCACTCTCTCTTTGTGTATTAACCTCTCTTTTGTTTGAGCACCTCCATAGCACTTTGTCCTCACCTGTGAGTATTGTTTTTGGTTATGGTGTTTGTTTGTTTGCTGTTGGGAAAAGGGGAAACCAAGACAAGTCGCCCATGGGCATACACTACCCATAGGTAGACTTTGTTAAATACACCAGTTAGAACTGGGCGGACCACCCACTGTATTTTTGGTTAGTTAGCTGTTAAAGTAGGCTAGTCTAGCATGTTTTTGAATACTTATTGTTTCTTTCCTTGGGTCCAGCTCAGACACTTTTCCTGCTCCCCCCCCATTAACGTGTGTTTTCAAATAAACCTTGAGTTTGACGGTAGATTTCAGATGTCCTGGTTATTTCGTTCACACTTTTACTTTGTCACTATTATAATTTGATTGAATATGTCCGTAAACACACCAGACAGCTGGTCTGCGCATGCTCTGAGGGTGCGGCTGGGGATGCCGTCTAGGCCTGCAGCCTTGCGAGGGTTAACACGTTTAAATGTTTTACTCACCTTGGCTGCAGTGAAGGAGAGTCCGCATGTTTTCGTTGCAGGCCGTGTCAGTGGCACTGTATTGATAATATTCAATCAATCCCTATACCAGTCTGCTGTTCCCACATGCTTCAAGAGGGCCACCATTGTTCCTGTTCCCAAGAAAGCTAAGGTAACTGAGCTAAATGACTACCGCCACGTAGCACTCACTTCCGTCATCATGAAGTGCTTTGAGAGACGAGTCAAGGACCATATCACCTCCACCCTACCTGACACCCTAGACCACATATGTCAGAGTCAAGGCCCGCGGGCCACATCCGGCCCGCGAGAAGGTTTTTTACGGCCCCTGGGATGATCTTGATTTATTATTAGAACCGGCCCGCAGACCGCAGCAAGCCGGCAGCCCGCAGATCTTTTACACGCACCAATACTACATTTCCCACAATGCAACGGTGACGCACCGAGCAGTAGGCTGCTTCATTTCAATATTTATTGGCACAGCAGTCGTCAGCATCACAGTAAAATTAACTTTCAGATACCCATCAAAAATGGCAAAACGGAAGGTGGACACTGAGAACCGGGGTTTCAAACAAGGTGGGAGTCGGAGTATATGTTCACGGAGGTAGCTGGAAAACCTGTGTGTCTTCTGTGTGAGAAAGTGTGGCGGTACTGAAAGAGTATAATCTGAGACGACATTATGAAACTAAACACGCGGACAAAAACAAGAATATGGACATGGAACAAATGCTACAAAAGGCAGAGGAATTAAAACGAGGCCTCAAATCTAGACAGGCTCTGTTCAAAAAGCCAAATCACAAGGCCAGGCTGCTGTCAAGGCCAGTTTTATTTTGGCAGAAGAGATCGCTAAATCAGCCCGGCCATTTACGGAGGGGATTTCATCAAAAACTGCATGATTAAAGTTTGTGACGAAGTTTGCCCAGAAAAAAGGCAACTCTTTTAAATGTGAGTCTGAGCAGAAACACCATTGCCGAGAGAGTAGACCAGTTGTCCATCAATCTAAAAGAGCAGCTTGTGAAAAAGGGAAAAGATTTCATTGCATATTCCTTGGCTGTGGATGAGAGCACCGACATTTCTGACATTGCCCAGTTGTCAATTTTCATCCGCGGAGTGGACTCCAGCCTAAGCGTGACAGAGGAGTTTTTGGCTTTACGTCCTATGCATGGCACAACTACGGGCATGATTTGTATGAAGAGGTGTCAAGATGTGTAAATGAGATGGAGCTGCCTTTGGGAAAACTCGTGGGTTTGACAACCGACGGAGCACCTGCGATGTGTGGACACAGGAGCGGACTGGTGGCGAAGATACGGGAAAAGATGCAAGAGGAAAACGCGACAGGTGAGCTGACAGCTTATCATTGTATCATACACCAGGAAGCGTTGTGCGGTAAAGCCTTGAAAATGGAGCATGTAATGAGCATCATCACGCGCACAGTTAACTTTATCAGAGCCAAAGGTTTGAATCACCGCCAGTTCAAGGCATTTCTGACGGAGTTAGAAACGGAGCATGGTGATTTGCCTTATCACACAGAGGTGCGATGGCTAAGCCAGGGAAAGGTGCTTCAAAGATGTTTCGAGCTTCGTGAGGAGATTTGTCTGTTCTTGGACAGCAAAGGGAAAGACACAACACAACTCCGAGACGAAATGTTTCTGTGTGAAATGGCTTTTCTGTGTGACATTACGAGTCATCTGAATGCAATGAACTTGCAGCTGCAGGGTCGGGATCATGTCATCTCTGATATGTACAGTACAGTGAAGGCATTTAAAACCAAACTGACTCTGTGGGAGACGCAGATGCGGAAAGAAAATTTGAGCCACTTTCCCAGCTGCCAGCAGGTTGGAACTGCTCGGTAACCCATTTGCTGTTGACGTGGAAAGCTCACCACCAAACCTCCAAATGGAGTTGATTGACCTCCAATGCAATGATGCACTGAGGGCAAAATATGCGGCAGTGGGTGCTGCGGAGTTCGCCCGTTTCCTCCCCGACACAATGCCCCAGCTGCGCATCCAGGCTGCTCAAACGTTGTCTATGTTTGGCAGCACATACCTGTGTGAACAACTTTTTTCTTTGATGAACCTGAACAAAACATCACACAGAAGTCGACTTACTGCTGAGCCTTACCCCGAACATTGATGAACTTGTGGAAAAGATGGGACACCACCAAGTATCACCCTCAACCTCAAACAAGTGAACATTACTGTGCAATCACATATTTAGAGTTTTTACTCAGTTCAAGTTTAAAAGTTAAAGTTTAATATTTGTTTTCACTGCATGTTACTTCTCCTTAAACAAAGTGTTGTTTTTGATTAATAGATTTTTGCACTTTATTTTATTGTATTTCAA
Organism: Oncorhynchus masou masou; assembly: GCF_036934945.1. Taxonomy (NCBI): domain Eukaryota; kingdom Metazoa; phylum Chordata; class Actinopteri; order Salmoniformes; family Salmonidae; genus Oncorhynchus; species Oncorhynchus masou. The sequence continues at coordinate 3,778 of NW_027013501.1, read as the reverse complement.
TCCAATTATATTTTAAAAATATTTCAGTTGAGTGGATGATAGAAAATTGCTATTATTGTAAATTTAGCCCACTTTTGCTAAAATAGAAAATATAGGCTACTGATGGTGCCTTGAATACCGGTTTCTTTCATTTAATGTTCATGTTATGGGGATTTTTATATAAAGGAAATTTGTCTTTTGTGTCTGTTGAAAATTAAAGATTACTGACAGAGCCATAAGAAAATATTGCTTTATTTATCTGATCATATTGGAATATATTTGTTAGGTTTTCAGTAGGTTCAATTAGGTTCACTAGACTATATGCGTCATTTAAAAATTTTTCAATGAACATTCGAACAGTCCGGCCCTCGGCTTGTAGCTAAATTTTTTATTTGGCCCTCCGTCCATTTGACTTTGACACCCCTGCCCTAGACCAACTCCAATTTGCTTACCGCCAAAGACGATGCAATCTCAACCACACTGCACACTGCCCTAACCCATCTGGACAAGAGGAATACCTATGTGAGAAAGCTGTTCATCGACTACAGCTCGGCATTTAACACCATAGTACCCTCCAAGCTCGTCATCAAGCTCGAGACCCTGGGTCTCGACTCCGCCCTGTGCAACTGGGTACTGGACTTCCTGACGGGCCGCCCCCAGGTGGTGAGGGTAGGCAACAACATCTCCACCCCGCTGATCCTCAACACTGGGGCCCCACAAGGGTGCGTTCTGAGCCCTCTCCTGTATTCCCTGTTCACCCACGACTGCGTGGCCACACACGCCTCCAACTCAACCATCAAGTTTGCGGACGACACAACAGTGGTAGGCTTGATTACCAACAACGAAGAGACTGCCTACAGGGAGGAGGTTAGGGCCCTCGGAGAGTGGTGTCAGGAAAATAACCTCACACTCAACATCAGCAAAACTAAGTAGATGATTGTGGACTTCAGGAAACAGCAGAGGGAACACCCCCCCCTATCCACATCGATGGAACAGTAGTGGAGAGGGTAGTAAGTTTTAAGTTCCTCGGCATACACATCACAGACAAACTGAATTGGTCCACCCACACAGACAGCATCGTGAAGAAGGCGCAGCAGCGCCTCTTCAACCTCAGGAGGCTGAAGAAATTCGGCTTGTCACCAAAAGCACACAAACTTCTACAGATGCACAATCGAGAGCATCCTGGCGGGCTGTATCACCGCCTGGTACGGCAACTGCTCCGCCCACAACCGTAAGGCTCTCCAGAGGGTAGTGAGGTCTGCACAACGCATCACCGGGGGCAAACTACCTGCCCTCCAGGACACCTACACCACCCGATGTTACAGGAAGGCCATAAAGATCATCAAGGACAACAACCACCCGAGCCACTGCCTGTTCACCCTGCTATCATCCAGAAGGTGAGGTCAGTACAGGTTTATCAAAGCTGGGACCGAGAGACTGAAAAACAGCTTCTATCTCAAGGCCATCAGACTGTTAAACAGCAACCACTAACATTGAGTGGCTGCTGCCAACACACTGACTCAACTCCAGCCACTTTAATAATGGGAATTGATGGGAAATGTAAAATATATCACTAGCCACTTTAAACAGTGCTACCTAATATAATGTTTACACACCCTACATTATTCATCTCATATGTATACATATATACTGTACTCTATATCATCTACCGCATCTTTATGTAATACATGTATCACTAGCCACTTTAACTACGCCACTCTGTTTACATACTCATCTCATATCGCCTTGCGAAAGTATTCGGCCCCCTTGAAATTTGCGACCTTTTGCCACATTTCAGGCTTCAAACAAAGATAAAACTGTATTATTTTGTGAAGAATCAACGAGTGGGACACAATCATGAAGTGGAACGAGATTTATTGGATATTTCAAACTTTAACAAATCAAAAACTGAAAAATTGGGCGTGCAAAATTACTCAGCCCCTTTACTTTCAGTGGAGAAAGAGAGGCTGCCTTCTGAGAAGTCGGAGGTGATCAAATAAATCCCCACTTCCTTCAATTCTGCTAGCAAACATGCAATCTTTGGACAATAAAATGGACAAGTTACAGGGGAAGATTAAACTACCAAAGGGACATTAAAAACTAACATCTTATGCTTCACAGAGTCGTGGCTGAACAATAACATTATCAACATACAGCTAGCTGGCTGATTATATGATGTCCCGGAAGGATAGAACATGGCGTCTGGTAAGACAAGGGGTGGCAGTCTATGTATTTTTGTGAACAACAGCTGGTGCATGATATCTAAGGAAGTCTCGAGCTATTGCTTGCCTGGGGTAGAGTTTCTCATGATAACCTGTAGACCCCACTACCTACCGAGAAAGTTCATATCTGTATTCTTTGTAGCTGTTTTACATACTACCACAGTCACTAAGATATCATTGAATAAGCTGTTTCCGTCATAAGCAATCAAGGAAAGGCTCACCCAGAGGCGGCGCTACTAGTAGCTGGGGACTTTAATGCAGGGCAACTTAAATCAGTTTTAACAAATTTCTATCAACATTTTAAATGTGCAACCAGGGGGGGAAATAACTCTTGACCACCTATACTCCACACACAGAAATGCATACAAAGCTCTCACTCGCCCAACATTTGACATATCTGACCTGATTCCTGCTTACAAGCAAAAACTAAAGCAGGAATCAGTGACTCGCTCAATAAGGAATTGGTCAGATGACGAAGATGCTAAACTACAGGACTGTGTTGCTAGCACAGACTGTAATATGTTCCAGGATACCTCCAATGGCAATGAAGAGCAAACCACATCTGTCATTGGCTTCATCAATAAATGTATCGATGACGTCATCCCCACAGTGACCGTACGTACATACCCCAACCAGAAGCCATGGATTACAGGCAGCATCCGTTTTGAGGCAAATAACACTGAAACATGCATGAGAGCACGAGATTGTAACGGTTTTCTGTAGGTGAGAGAGAGTCGGACCAAAATGCGCCGTGGCTATTGCGATTCATATTTTAATGTAACAAGGAAAAACACGAATCAATACGAAAACAACAAACGTAACACGAAAACCGAAACAGCCTATACTGGTGCAAACTAACACACGACAGAAATAAGGACAATCACCCATGAAACACTCAAAGTATATGGCTGCCTAAATATGGTTCCCAATCAGAGACAATGATAAACACCTGCCTCTGATTGAGAACCACTTCAGACAGCCATAGACTAACCTAGAACACCCCACTAAGCTACAATCCCAATACCTGTGAAAAAACCCCAAGACAAAACACACCACATACAAAAACCCATGTCACACCCTGGCCTGACCAAATAGATAAAGAAAACACAAAATACTAAGACCAGGGCGTGACAGAGATGTACCGGAAGACTGTGTGATCATGCTCTCCGCAGCTGATGTGAGTAAGACCTTTAGACAGGTCAACATTCACAAGGCCAGGTCCAGACAGATTACAGGATGTGTATTGAGCATGCTCTGACCAACTAGCAAGTGTCTTCACTGACATTTTCAACCTCTCCCTGTCCGAGTCTGTAATACCAACATGTTTTAAGCAGACCACCATATTGCCTGTGCCCAAGAACACCAAGGTAAACCTGCCTAAATGACTACTGACCTGTAGCACTCATGTCTGTAGCCATGAAGTGCTTTGAAAGGCTGGTCATGGCTTACATCGACACCATCATCCCAAAAACCCTAGACCCGCTCCAAATTGCATACCGCTCCAACAGATCCACAGATGATGCAATCTCTATTTCACTCCACACTGCCGTTTCCCACCTGGACAAATGGAACACCTA
>NW_027013500.1:0-16007 GCF_036934945.1 Oncorhynchus masou masou | reverse complement strand
AATCACTTGTACTTCGTTCAGTTACGTATTGCTTATATAGATGGTGGTATGTAATAGTGGTGTATAGATGGTGGATGGTGGTGTGTAATAGTGATATATAGATAGTGGTGTAATAGTGGTATATAGATGGTGGTGTGTAATAGTGGTATATAGATGGTGGTGTAATAGTGGTATATAGATAGTGGTGTGTAATAGTGGAATATAGATGATAGTGTTTAATAGTGGTATATAGATGGTGGTGTGTAATAGTGGTGTATAGATGGTGTTGTGTAATAGTGGTATTTAGATGGTGGTATGTAATAGTGGTATATAGATAGTAGTGTGTAACAGTGGTGTGTAGATGGTGTTGTGAAATAGTGGTATTTAGATGGTGGTATGTAATAGTGGTATTTAGATGGTGGTATGTAATAGTGGTATATAGATGGTGGTGTGTAATAGTGGTATATAGATGGTAGTGTGTAATAGTGGTATATAGATGGTGGTGTGTAATAGTGGTATATAGATAGTGGTGTGTAATAGTGGTATATAGATGGTAGTGTTTAATAGTGGTATATAGATAGTGGTGTGTAATAGTGGTATATAGATAGTGGTGTATAGATGGTGGTATGTAATAGTGGTATATAAATGGCGGTGTGTAATAGTGGTATATAGATTGTGTTGTGTAATAGTGGTGTATAGATGGTGGTATGTAATAGTGGTATATAGATGGTGGTATGTAATAGTGGTATATAGATGGTGGTATGTAATAGTGGTATATAGATGGTGGTGTGTAATAGTGGTATATAGATAGTGGTGTGTAATAGTGGTATATAGATAGTGGTGTGTAATAGTGGTATATAGATGGTGGTATATAGATAGTGGTATATAGATGGTGGTGTGTAATAGTGGTGTATAGATAGTGTTGTGTAATAGGGGTATATAGATGGTGGTATGTAATATTGGTATATAGATGGTGGTATGTTATAGTGGTTAATAAATGGTGGTATGTAATAGTGGTATATAGATAGTGGTATATAGATGGTGGTATGTAATAGTGGTATATAGATAGTGGTATATAGATGTTGGTATATAGATAGTGGTATATAGATGGTGGTTTGTAATAGTGGTATATAAATGGCGGTGTGTAATAGTGGTATATAGATGGTGTTGTGTAATAGTGGTGTATAGATGGTGGTATGTAATAGTGGTATATAGATGGTGGTATGTTATAGTGGTGTATAGATGGTGGTATGTAATAGTGGTATATAGATGGTGGTATATAATAGTGGTGTATAGATGGTGGATGGTGGTGTGTAATAGTGATATATAGATAGTGGTGTAATAGTGGTATATAGATGGTGGTGTGTAATAGTGGTATATAGATGGTGGTGTAATAGTGGTATATAGATAGTGGTGTGTAATAGTGGAATATAGATGATAGTGTTTAATAGTGGTATATAGATGGTGGTGTGTAATAGTGGTATATAGATAGTGGTGTGTAATAGGGGTATATAGATAGTGGTATAAAGATGGTGGTGTGTAATAGTGGTATATAGATGGTGGTATATAGATAGTGGTATATAGATGGTGGTATGTAATAATGGTGTATCGATGGTGGTATGTAATAGTGGTATATAGATGGTGTTGTGTAATAGTGGTATATAGATGGTTGTGTGTAGTAGTGGTATATAGATGGTGTTGTGTAATAGTGGTATATAGATGGTTGTGTGTAATAGTGGTATATAGATGGTGGTGTGTAATAGTGGTGTATAGATGGTGGATGGTGGTGTGTAATAGTGATATATAGATAGTGGTGTAATAGTGGTATATAGATGGTGGTGTGTAATAGTGGTATATAGATGGTGGTGTGTAATAGTGGTATATAGATGGTGGTGTGTAATAGTGGTATATAGATGGTGGTGTGTAATAGTGGTATATAGATGGTGGTGTAATAGTGGTATATAGATAGTGGTGTGTAATAGTGGAATATAGATGATAGTGTTTAATAGTGGTATATAGATGGTGGTGTGTAATAGTGGTATATAGATAGTGGTGTGTAATAGTGGTATATAGATGGCAGTGTCGCTGAGTGGCACATAGATAGTGGTAATAGTGGTATATAGATAGTAGTGTGTAACAGTGGTGTATAGATGGTGTTGTGCACAGATTTAGATGGTGGTATGTAATAGTGGTATAAAGATGGCGGTGTGTAATAGTGGTATATAGATGGTGGGTACATAGTGGCATATAGATGTTGGTATATAGATGGTGGTGCGTAAGGTGGTATATAGATGGTGGTGTGTAATAGTGGCGTATAGATGGTTGTATGTAATAGTGGTATATAGTTGGTAGTGTGTAATAGTGGTATATAGATAGTGGTGTGTAATAGTGGTATATAGATGGTAGTGTGTAATAGTGGTATATAGTTGGTAGTGTGTAATAGTGGTATATAGATGGTGGTATGTAACAGTGGTATATAGATAGTGGTGTAATAGTGGTATATAGATAGTGGTGTAATAGTGGTATATAGATGGTAGTGTGTAATAGTGGTGTATAGATAGTGGTGTGTAATGGTGGTATATTGATAGTGGTGTAATAGTGGTATATAGATGGTGGTGTGTAATAGTGGAATATAGATAGTGATGTAATAGTGGTATATAGATGGTGGTGTGTAATAGTGGTATATAGATAGTGGTGTAATAGTGGTATATAGATGGCGGTGTGTAATAGTGGAATATAGATAGTGATGTAATAGTGGTATATAGATGGCGGTGTGTAATAGTGGTATATAGATAGTGGTGTAATAGTGGTATATAGATGGCGGTGTGTAATAGTGGTGTATAGATAGTGGTATGTAATAGTGGTATATAGATGGTGGTGTGTAATAGTGGTATATAGGTGGTGGTGTGTAATAGTGGTATATAGATGGCGGTGTGTAATAGTGGTATATAGGTGGTGGTGTGTAATAGTGGTATATAGGTGGTGGTGTGTAATAGTGGTATATAGGTGGTAGTCGGTGGTGCATTTTTGGATCACTTTTTCTATTCACTTTTTCTATACATTAAATATTTTTGTCTATGTTTGTTCCTGAGATATCTGATTTCTGTTAAAAATTGTGGATACGTTGAATAAGTCTGTGTTGATGAGAGTGAAGAGAAGTGGGCTCATTTTTTTAAATTTGTTTGTGTGCGTGTGTGTTATCTATGGAACAGAAGGAGCATGCTCTGCGCCTCAAGAAGATATAATTTCGGAACGGGTTGAGTGTGTCTGTGGATCTTCAAAGCAGGGCGCCTGAGAGTGGGTTTGCTTTCGAAGTAAAAGCAAAGGATATATTCAAATAATTGGATCAAGTGTTTTGTGAGAACTGACTGACCCGCATGGTGGGTGGAGTGAGGACGCCCCACTCAATCCATTCCCTTCTCACTTGTTTTTATGTTTTTTTGTTGAGAGATACCCTGTTAGAGTAGGGTAGCCTAGAGGTTCGAGTGTTGGACTAGTAACTGAAAGGTTGCAAGTTCAAACCCCCGAGCTGACAAGGTACAAATCTGTCATTCTGCCCCTGAACAGGCAGTTAACCCACTGTTCCTAGGCCGTCATTGAAAATAAGAATTTGTTCTTAACTGACTTGCCTAGTAAAATAAATAAAAGTGCCCAAGCCCATGCACTGTGATAAATGCATAATAGTTGATAATGTGTCAAGTGTACATACGACTGTAGATCATATCGTATGCCAGCTGATCCTAAATGATGCTCTTGTGGTGGTGAACACAAATGTATTTTACGTTTTCTGTTAGGGTGAAGTAGACTGAGGCGTTGAGAATAAGCATTGTCCAGTAACGACTCCTGGAAGGGAGAGAAGTTGAGGAAGTAATGATAGTAGGAGTAGGATACAACAGATACTCCTTCCTTGTCAACAGAGGGACCCTGACATGTTACATGTTAAGAAGGTGGATTTTGTAGCGTTTTAATGACATTGTCCACAGCACAAACAGAGAGGAAGTCTGAGAAAATAGGCGTCATTTGTGGGCGTGGCTGAGCCGGAGGAATCCTATTGATGAACGCTCCGCCCTCACAGGCACCTGAGCCTGTTTAGAGACGTGATTTCAACTGTGACTGAATGAGTGTTGTTGTTGTTGTTGTTGTATGATGTCGAGCCCCCCAACCCCTCTTCCCGAAATGAATATTGGATCATTCATTCATTAATTTGTTGTTTCCATATCCCGTACAGCAGGTGGCGCGGCAATACACCAATAGGTATAGTCTGCAATAATGAAGAAAGAAGAAGACGTAGGAACCCGCGCGCCGTGAGGAAACAAGTGGATGGGTTGGGGACTGTGAGAGAAAGGAAAGAGACGATAGAGGTTTTTTTTCCCAACATAAATGGAGGTTCATCCGTAACGGGAGAGAAGAGCAGCTACAACAACAAAAAATACAAGTAAAATGGCGAAAGACCACGAGGTCGAACGCATTGCTAAAAAGCTGGACAAAATGGTGCACAAGAAAACACGGTAAGTTGGGTTTGCCAGCTAGCGCGGCAGTGGACGCAGGACCAACGCCCCAGCATCAGAAATCAGGTAGAGGCGAGGCAGTGCAGGAGTACTGTGGTGTTGGTGTGATGCACCTTGTAGCCATCGAACATTCTGGAAAGCTACTGAAAGGTGTTGGCTATTTGTTGTTCTGAACTAAAAAAAACGAACTGATTGTTCGGTCGAAATGAAATGGAATTGTTGCACATTGCAACAGTGTTGCAGCGTAGGTTGTAATAATGGATAGATATAGAAACATTGTTACATTAACGGGTGATGTGTTTTATGAATGGTTGACCACATATCCCCGACCACTCGTCTTCTCATACTTAGTCAGGCCCAATCGTTGCTTTTTGACGACTGAAACGTAATTCTGTCGTTGCTGTATTGTTCGCTACACAGCCTACCCCGGGAAGAAACTGAAGGCCATGGAGGTAGCGTTTGGGGAGGCAGACGAATCAGTGGGATCATTTGATGTCTGTATGGAGCGGCCCACAACGAATCAGTTGTATTTCACCGAACTAATCAAATGATTAACACGAACGCCTTCAAGCTAATAGTGTAATTAATGTATTTCATATATGCTATTACAAAACAACAACAATTTGGTTGTGATTTTGAAGGTCTTCTTTGACATTAAAATACATCGTTTAAATATCACAAGCATTTTTATGAGTTTATTTTACCGTAGGAAATGTAAAAACAGTCAAGTGTTCAACACATGACATTCGCCTTAGTTACAACTGTGAAAGAGAAGGTTTTGTGTTGGAACGCGACAACTGTGAAAGAGAAAGGGGTTTGTGTTGTAACGTGACAACTGTGAAAGAGAAAGGGTTTGTGTTGTAACGCGACAACTGTGAAAGAGAGAAAGGGTTTGTGTTGGAACGCGACAACTGTGAAAGAGTAAGGGTTTGTGTTGGAACGCGACAACTGTGAAAGAGTAAGGGTTTGTGTTGTAACGTGACAACTGTGAAAGAGAAAGGGTTTGTGTTGTAACGCGACAACTGTGAAAGAGAGAAAGGGTTTGTGTTGGAACGCGACACCTGTGAAAGAGTAAGGGTTTGTGTTGGAACGCGACAACTGTGAAAGAGTAAGGGTTTGTGTTGGAACGCGACAACTGTGAAAGAGAAAGGGGTTTGTGTTGTAACGTGACAACTGTGAAAGAGAAAGGGTTTGTGTTGGAACGTGACAACTGTGAAAGAGAAAGGGTTTGTGTTGTAACGCGACAACTGTGAAAGAGAGAAAGGGTTTGTGTTGTGTGAAAGAGAAAGGGTTTGTGTTGGAACGTGTGAAAGAGAAAGGGTTTGTGTTATAACACAACTGTGAAAGAGAAAGGGTTTGTGTTGGAACGCGACAACTGCTTCTTTCTATAGCGACACTAAACAAAACGCACCGCCCACAAAGACCCGCGGTCAGCAAGACGCCCAGTCAAATGATAAAACACAGGAGTAGCCTAAACATCATTATAAGCGTGTCGCTATGACCGCAGTCAAAAATAATCCGTTATCTGTTGGAGCATAAACAACGAAAGCTTGTGCGTTGCTGACTTTGTTTGAGCCTGCGCTCTCAGTGATGGCATTTTGTGCTGATAATCAGACAAAAACAGTCTGTTCTTCTCTTCTGTCTCAAGGTTTTCGTTTTGGGGGGGGGGCATGGGCACCACCAAAACCATAAGACTACTTGGATTTGGTGGTCTGCTAGATGGTACATACCATGTAGATGTTATAATGTCAATGGACCATTACAATAGAATGGCCCGACATGTTTTTTCATTCACAATTAGTGATTGCATAATTATGCATTGTTTGCTTCCCCTGGGTCATCAACTCACCCTTTCTCCCCATCGTCATCATCCCCTTCGCTTATTTCATTTTGTTTATATGTGTCAAAAATTGTTTCGGTTCAGTTTCGAGGCAATTATACGGTCTGGTTATCAACTCTACTATCTACTGGTTATTATCTATCCTAATGCCTGAATCCGAGTTATATGTTCATATCTACCTCAATTACCTCGTACCCCTGTGCATCAACTCAGAAGTGATACTTCCTGTATAAAGCCATGTTGTTAACTCATATCCCTGCACATTGACTCAGTACTGGTACAGTGTGTATAAAGCCATGTTATTACCTCGTACCCCTACACATTGACTCAGTACTGGTACAGTGTGTATAAAGCCATGTTACCTCGTACCCCTACACATGGACTCAGTACTGGTACCCCAGGTATAAAGCCATGTTATTACCTCGTACCCCTGCACATCAACTCAGTACTGGTACAGTGTGTATATAGCCATGTTATTACCTCGTACCCCTGCACATTGACTCAGTCCTGAGCTGTGTGTATAAAGCCATGTTATTACCTCGTACCCCTGCACATTGACTCAGTACTGGTACAGTGTGTATAATGCCTCGTACCTGTATAAAGCCATGTTATTACCTCGTACCTGCACATTGACTCAGTACTGGTACAGTGTGTATATAGCCATGTTATTACCTCATACCCCTGCACATTGACTCTGTACTGGTACAGTGTGTATAAAGCCATGTTATTACCTCATACCCCTGCACATTGACTCAGTACTCGTACCCATGCACATTTGGGCGGCAGGTAGCCTAGTGGTTAGAGTGCCGGGGCGGCAGGTAGCCTCGTGGTTAGAGTGTAGGGGCGGCAGGTAACCTAGTGGTTAGAGTGTAGGGGGGACAGGTAACCTAGTGGTTGCCTCTGAACAACAAGTTAACCCGCTGTTTTTTAGGCCGTCATTGAAAATAATAATTTGTTCTTAACTGACTTCCCTGGAAAAATAAAGGTTTGACTCAGTACTGGTACCCTGTGTATACAGGCTCGTACCCCTGCACATCGACTCAGTACTGGTACCCTGTGTATACAGCCTCGTACCCCTGCACATCGACTCAGTACTGGTACCCTGTGTATACAGCCTCGTACCCCTGCACATCGACTCAGTACTGGTACCCTGTGTATACAGCCTCGTACCCCTGCACATCGACTCAGTACTGGTACCCTGTGTATACAGCCTCGTACCCCTGCACATCGACTCAGTACTGGTACCCTGTGTATACAGCCTCGTACCCCTGCACATCGACTCAGTACTGGTACTCTGTGTATACAGCCTCGTGCCCTGCATCGACTCAGTACTGGTACTCTGTGTATACAGCCTCGTACCCCTGCACATCGACTCAGTACTGGTACTCTGTGTATACAGCCTCTCGTACCCCTGCACATCGACTCAGTACTGGTACCCTGTGTATACAGCCTCGTACCCCCTGCACATCGACTCAGTACTGGTACCCTGTGTATACAACCTCGTACCCCTGCACATCGACTCAGTACTGGTACCCTGTGTACATGGCCTCGTACCCCTGCACATCGACTCAGTACTGGTACCCTGTGTACATGGCCTCGTACCCCTGCACATCGACTCAGTACTGGTACCCTGTGTATACGGCCTCGTACCCCTGCACATCGACTCAGTACTGGTACCCTGTGTACATGGCCTCGTTCCCCTGCACATCGACTCAGTACTGGTACCCTGTGTACATGGCCTCGTTCCCCCTGCACATCGACTCAGTACTGGTACCCTGTGTACATGGCCTCGTACCCCCTGCACATCGACTCAGTACTGGTACCCTGTGTACATGGCCTCGTACCCCTGCACATCGACTCAGTACTGGTACCCTGTGTACATGGCCTCGTACCCCTGCACATCGACTCAGTACTGGTACCCTGTGTATACGGCCTCGTACCCCTGCACATCGACTCAGTACTGGTACCCTGTGTATACGGCCTCGTACCCCTGCACATCGACTCAGTAATGGTACCCTGTGTATATGGCCTCGTACCCCTGCACATCGACTAAGGTTGCAAGAATGGGTCCCCCGAGCTGACAAGGTCAAAAATCTGTCATTCTGCCCCTGAACAAGGCAGTTAACCCACCGTTCCTAGGCCGTCATTGTAAATAAGAATGTGTTCTTAACTGACTTGCCTCGTTAAATAAGGATTAAATAAAGGTGTAAAAAAAAAATAATCGTCCAAATCGGTGTCCAAAAATACCGATGTCCGACTGTTATGAAAACTTGAAATCGGCCCTAATTAAATCGGCCATTCTGATCAATCGGTCGACCTCTAATATGTAGCCTATATGATGATGCTGTCTGGCCAAAAATAGTATGACATGTCATGCTTTTAGTCGAGACAGAATCAGATTCATGAGCTGGCTACACATACTAAGACAGAGGGCCGCTGTTTTGCTTTGTCTGAGATTCATGTATCTTTCTGTCTGCTTCGCGTCTTGGTCAAATAAATGTCATTATTTTATTTGGATGGGCAAGGAGGTACGGTAGAGCAGGCCCTCCAAGGAGGTACGGTAGAGCGGGCCAGGCCCTCCAAGGAGGTACGGTAGAGCGGGCCAGGCCCTCCAAGGAGGTACGGTAGAGCGGGCCAGGCCCTCCAAGGAGGTACAGTAGAGCAGGCCCTCCAAGGAGGTACGGTAGAGCAGGCCCTCCAAGGAGGTACGGTAGAGCAGGCCCTCCAAGGAGGTACGGTAGAGCAGGACTGGCCCTCCAAGGAGGTACGGTTGAGCAGGACAGGCCCTCCAAGGAGGTACGGTAGAGCAGGACAGGCCCTCCAAGGAGGTACGGTAGAGCAGGACAGGCCCTCCAAGGAGGTACAGTAGAGCAGGCCCTCCAAGGAGGTACAGTAGAGCAGGACAGGCCCTCCAATGAGGTACAGTAGAGCAGGCCCTCCAAGGAGGTACGGTAGAGCAGGTCAGGCCCTCCAAGGAGGTACGGTAGAGCAGGACAGGCAGTCCAAGGAGGTAGGGTAGAGCAGGACAGGCCCTCCAAGGAGGTACGGTAGAGCAGGACAGGCCCTCCAAGGAGGTACGGTAGAGCAGGACAGGCCCTCCAAGGAGGTACAGTAGAGCAGGACTGGCCTTCCAAGGAGGTACAGTAGAGCAGGACAGGCCCTCCAAGGAGGTACGGTAGAGCAGGACAGGCCCTCCAAGGAGTTACGGTAGAGCAGGACAGGCCATCCAAGGAGGTACGGTAGAGCAGGACAGGCCCTCCAAGGAGGTACGGTAGAGCAGGACTGGCCTTCCAAGGAGGTACAGTAGAGCAGGACAGGCCCTCCAAGGAGGTACGGTAGAGCAGGCCCTCCAAGGAGGTACAGTAGAGCAGGCCCTCCAAGGAGGTACAGTAGAGCAGGTCCTCCAAGGAGGTACGGTAGAGCAGGACAGGCCCTCCAAGGAGGTACAGTAGAGCAGGACAGGCCCTCCAAGGAGGTACGGTAGAGCAGGCCCTCCAAGGAGGTACGGTAGAGCAGGACAGGCCCTCCAAGGAGGTACAGTAGAGCAGGACAGGCCCTCCAAGGAGGTACGGTAGAGCAGGACAGGCCCTCCAAGGAGGTACAGTAGAGCAGGACAGGCCCTCCAAGGAGGTACAGTAGAGCAGGTCCTCCAAGGAGGTACAGTAGAGCAGGCCCTCCAAGGAGGTACAGTAGAGCAGGTCCTCCAAGGAGGTACGGTAGAGCAGGACAGGCCCTCCAAGGAGGTACAGTAGAGCAGGACAGGCCCTCCAAGGAGGTACGGTAGAGCAGGACAGGCCCTCCAAGGAGGTACGGTAGAACGGGACAGGCCCTCCAAGGAGGTACGGTAGAGCAGGACAGGCCCTCCAAGGAGGCACGGTAGAGCGGGACAGGTCCTCCAAGCCCGGCACATAAAGGCTGCCCTGTGTACAAGCTAACTTTGAGGCTGGATATTTTTTTTATCAGGCCACTACCTCTTCTGTCAACCCCTGCCTGGAGGCGAAACCATAATATTTTACCAGGAGATAAACCTCATAAATCCATACACATCGAGTCCTGCCTCATGGATGACCTGCTGTTACCGCTGACCGCTAACAGGGCCCGCCATTAAATGTTTTTATTTTTCCCGTATCACCATCGGCCTGCACAATTTAATAAAAAAATAAAAATCATAGTAATAATATTGTGTTGGAATATGCATACTGCTTGCTCACTAAAAATAGATTTACATTATTGTAGACGGCATCTATTCAATTCAACAGGTGTCAACATTTAGCGGTCTTTATTTTCTTCACAGGACGGTGCCATATATCTGCTGAGGGAGTTGAAGATCATCAACATGTCTCTGGAGACTCTACAGGTAGACCTAAGCTTGTTCTCCTCTTGCTGTAGGCCTCTGTCTGAAGAAAATAATATTCTATGATCAACACAGTGTCTACTATTTTCTCAATGCCGGTGTCAGTCCACCAGGATCCGTGAACGCTGTGAGAAACTGTAATGATGAAACTAAAAACACGATGCGTTTGTCAGTCCACCAGGATCGGTATGTCAGTGAACGCTGTGAGGAAGCAGAGTTCAGAGGAAGAGGTCCAGACCCTGGCCAAGTCACTCATCAAGTCCTGGAAGAAACTACTGGGTAAGTCTGTCCTGTGGGTCTGCCTCACATCTCATACGACTCTGTCTGTAGGTCTGCCTCATACCTGTTAAACATGGTGTCTGTCTGTGGTCTGCCTGTACTGGACAGGTGGGATCCTGTCTGATCTAGAGAGACCGGGACGGATACTTATTATAATAGAGTAATACAACCACTATAGTTTAAGAAGTCCAAACAGGAAGCATGTGTCTAAGGTAGTGAACTTGATTAGAAAATCAGACCTCTCTGGAATGGAAATGTATGTCTCTCCCTTCAGCAAAATACATTTGACCTCAATCCTCTCTGAGCATGAGGGGAAAAAACGTGACCGTCCCCGATATCCAAAATAGTCATTAAAACGTGACCCTCCCGATATCCAAAATAGTAATTAAAACGTGACCCTCCCGATATCCAAAATAGTAACTAAAACGTGACCCTCCCCTATATCCAAAATAGTAATTAAAACGTGACCCTCCCCGATATCCAAAATAGTAACTAAACGTGACCCTCTCCTATATCCAAAATAGTAATTAAACCATGACCCTCCCTATATCCAAAATAGTAACTAAAACGTGACCTCCCCTATATCCAAAATAGGAATTAAAACATAATTTGATAGAGCAGTCTGACTGAGCGGTGGTAGGCAGCAGCAGGCTCGTAAGCATTCATTTAAACAGCACTTTGTGCGTTTTGCCAACAACTCTTCGTTGTGCGTCAAGCAGTGCGCTGTTTATGACTTCAAGCCTATCAACTCCGAGATGGGGCTGGTGTAACAGAAGTGAAATGGCTGGCGAGTTACCGCGCTAATAGCGTTACAAACGTCATCGCTCTGAGACTTGGAGTGGTTGTTCCCTTGCTCTGCATGGGTAACGATGCTTCGAGGGTGGCTGTTGTCATTGTGTTCCTGGTTCAAGCCCAGGTAGGAAGCTATACTGTTACACTGGAAATACTAAAGTGCCTAAAAGAACATCCAATAGTCAAAGGTTAATGAAATGCAAATGGTATAGAGAGAAATAGTCCTATAATTACTGTAATAACTACAACATAAAACCTCTTACCTGGGAATATTGAAGACTCCTGTTAAAAGGAACCACCAGCTTTCATATGTTCTCATGTTCTGTGCAAGGAACTTAAACGTTAGCTTTCTTACATGGCACATATTGCACTTTTACTCTCTTCTCCAACACTTTGTTTTTGCATTATTTAAACCAAATTGAACATGTTTCATTATTTATTTGAGACTAAATTGAATTTATTGTTGTATTATATTAAGTTAAAATAATTGTTCATTCAGTATTGTTGAAATTGTCATTATTACAAAAAACAAACGACTGGTTAATCGGTACCGGCTTTATGTGGTCCTCCAATAATCGGTATCGGCTTTATGTGGTCCTCCAATAATCGGTAACGGCTTTATGTGGCCCTCCTATAATCGGTACCGGCTTTATGTGGTCCTCCTATAATCGGTAACGGCTTTATGTGGTCCTCCTATAATCGGTACCGGCTTTATGTGGTCCTCCTATAATCGGTACCGGCTTTATGTGGTCCTCCTATAATCGGTACCGGCCCCCATGTGGCCCTCCTATAATCAGTACCGGTTATGTAAAACCTCCTATAATCGGTACCGGCTTTATGTGGTCCTCAATAATCGGTATCGGCTTTTATGGTCATAATCGAGTAACGGCTTTATGTGGTCCTCCAATAATCGGTATCGGCTTTATGTGGTCCTCCAATAATCGGTAACGGCTTTATGTGGTCCTCCTATAATCGGTACCGGCTTTATGTGGTCCTCTATAATCGGTACCCCGGCTTTATGTGGTCCTCCTATAATCGGTACCGGCTTTATGTGGCCCTCCTATAATCGGTACCGGCTTTATGTGGTCAATAATCGGGTATCGGCTTTATGTAGTCCTCAATAATCGGTAACGGCTTTTATGTGGTCCTCAATAATCGGTATCGGCTTTATGTGATCCTCCAATAATCGGTATCGGTATCGGCTTTATGTGGTCCTCCAATAATCGGTATCGGTATCGGCTTTATGTGGTCCTCCAATAATCGGTACCGGCTTTATGTGGTCCTCCAATAATCGGTACCGGCTTTATGTGGCCCTCCTATAATCGGTATCGGTATCGGCTTTATGTGGTCCTCCAATAATCGGTATCGGCTTTATGTGATCCTCCAATAATCGGTATCGGCGTTGAAAAATCATAAATCGGTCAACCTCTAAAATCTATTATAGTAGTAGCAAGCTATCAAAGTTGACCTATCGGTCCTTCTCGTCTTCACAATCTCATTCTCAAACTGAACAGAACATAGGCTAGTCCGTCTGTAAAATAATGAGTTTTTTGGACAAGGCCTTTCTAGCCTATAGGTGTTGGATCATGTGACTGAAACCACTCTAACTAGCCTATAGGTGTTGGATCATGTGACTGAGACCACTCTAACTAGCCTATAGGTTGTGGATCATGTGACTGAGACCACTCTAACTAGCCTATAGGTTGTGGATCATGTGACTGAGACCACTCTAACTAGCCTATAGGTGTTGGATCATGTGACTGAGACCACTCTAACTAGCCTATAGGTTGTAGATCATGTGACTGAGACCACTCTAACTAGCCTATAGGTTGTGGATCATGTGACTGAGACCACTCTAACTAGCCTATAGGTTGTGGATCATGTGACTGAGACCACTCTAACTAGCCTATAGGTTGTGGATCATGTGACTGAGACCACTCTAACTAGCCTATATGGCGTGGATCATGTGACTGAGACCACTCTAACTAGCCTATAGGTTGTGGATCATGTGACTGAGACCACTCTAACTAGCCTATAGGTTGTGGATCATGTGACTGAGACCACTCTAACTAGCCTATAGGTTGTGGATCATGTGACTGAGACCACTCTAACTAGCCTATAGGTTGTGGATCAAGTGACTGAGACCACTCTAACTAGCCTATAGGTTGTGGATCATGTGACTGAGACCACTCTAACTAGCCTATAGGTTGTGGATCATGTGACTGAGAACCACTCTAACTAGCCTATAGGTTGTGGATCATGTGACTGAGAACCACTCTAACTAGCCTATAGGTTGTGGATCATGTGACTGAGACCACTCTAACTAGCCTATAGGTTGTGGATCATGTGACTGAGACTACTCTAACCAGCCTCTGTGGTCTGTGGACTATGGCGTGACTAGGCCATTGACTGAGCCTCAGCTAGGTTGTGGATCATGTGACTGAGACCACTCTAACTAGCCTATAGGTTGTGGATCATGTTACTGAGACCACTCTAACTAGCCTGTAGACACACTTGATATGGCCCAGTATGAGAGTCAGAGATGAAGGGTGGCGTCATGCACATTGATATATATACCCTCAAAAGCAACTAAATACTCAAACATGGACATTTTGAAATTGAATCTATGACAATTCATTAGACTAGATGATGATAAAAATAAATAATACTAAACCCTCATCTTGACTAGCATTTTAAAAAGCAACAACCTCCCTAATTTTCCTCCTGTGTACCCATTATGTACATGTTGGCCCATCACCTATATAGATATGAATCAGCTGACTGTGTGTCCCTACAGACGGTTCTGAGGGGAAGGCTGTGGAGGAGAAGAGGAGGGAGGGCTCTCCTCTGAGGTCATCTTCGTCCAAGGACTGTCCTGGATCCAGCGACCGCAGGTGAGACGCCGTGCCAACCCGAGTGTCAGTCATGTAACGAGAGGTAGTTCAGTGAATAATCTGAACGCTGAAGACGTGTGTGAGCTCCCTGAACTAATCAAATCAAATCAAATGTATTTATAAAGCCCTTCTGACATCAGCTGATGTCTCAAAGTGCTGCACAGAAACCCAGCCTAAAACCACAAACAGCAGGCGATGCAGGTGTAGAAGCACGGTGACTAGGAAAAACTCCCTAGAAAGGCCAAAACCTAGGAAGAAACCTAAGAGATGAACCAGGCTATGAGGGGTGGCCAGTCCTCTTCTGGCTGTGCCGGGTGGAGATTATAACAGAACATGGCCAAGATGTTCAAATGTTCATAAATGACCAGCAGTTTCAAATAATAGTAGCCTATAGTTTGTGAATCATGCTTAGGCTTTAGCTCAACGGGCTAATGTGGAGTCATATGTTGCATAGGTGGTTCAATGAACTACTCGTTGGTGATGGGTAATCTAGCTTGAGCCCAAAAGACTTGGGTTGGGTAGGTAGACGACAGGGTTTAACCTGTAGGTAGATGATAGGGTTTAACCTGTAGGTAGACGACGGGGGGTTTAACCTGTAGGTAGACGACGGGGGGTTTAACCTGTAGGTAGACGACGGGGGTTTAACCTGTAGGTAGACAATAGGGTTTAACCTGTAGGTAGACGACGGGGGGTTTAACCTGTAGGTAGACGATAGGGTTTAACCTGTAGGTAGACGACGGGGGGTTTAACCTGTAGGTAGACGATAGGGTTTAACCTGTAGGTAGACGACGGGGGGTTTAACCTGTAGGTAGACGATAGGGGGGTTTAACCTGTAGGTAGACGATAGGGGGGTTTAACCTGTAGGTAGACGACGGGGGGTTTAACCTGTAGGTAGACGATAGGGGTTTAACCTGTAGGTAGACGATAGGGTTTAACCTGTAGGTAGATGATAGGGTTTAACCTGTAGGTAGACGATAGGGTTTGACCTGTAGGTAGACGATAGGGTTTGACCTGTAGGTAGACGACAGGGTTTAACCTGTAGGTAGACGACAGGGTTTGACCTGTAGGTAGACGACAGGGGGTTTAACCTGTAGGTAGACGACGGGGGTTTTTGACCTGTAGGTAGACGTCGGGGGGTTTGACCTGTAGGTAGACGACAGGGTTTAACCTGTAGGTAGACGACAGGGTTTGACCTGTAGGTAGACGTCGGGGTTTTAACCGGTAGGTAGACGTCGGGGGTTTAACCGGTAGGTGAGACGACGGGGGGTTTAACCTGTAGGTAGACGGGGGGTTTGACCTGTAGGTGAGACGACGGGGGTTTGACCTGTAGGTAGACGACGGGGGGTTTGACCGGTAGGTAG
>NW_027013499.1:0-16023 GCF_036934945.1 Oncorhynchus masou masou | reverse complement strand
GTCGGTGCAGGGGGATTTCTCCATCAAAATGTGAATCCTAGTTTTAATTTGGACTGTGAGGTGTAGCAAGTTATTAGAAGGTCAATGGCGAAGAACTAGTTTATTTCACTGAAGTGAACTGACTTCTCGCGAAGCGGATCCTGTGTTCTGCCTTTCAACCAGGACAACGGAATGGATCCCAGCTTGGCGACCCAAAAAAGCGACTTCGTAAAAGAGGGAAACGAGGCGGTCTTCTGGTCAGACTACACGCGAGCGGGCACATCGTGCCCACTTCCTAGCATTCTTCTCGCCAATGTCCAGTCTCTTGACAACAAGGTTGATGAAATCCGAGCAAGGGTAGCATTCCAGAGGGACATCAGAGACTGTAACGTTCTTTGCTTCACGGAAACATGGCTCACTGGAGAGACGCTCTCGGTGGCGGTGCAGCCAGCGGGTTTCTCCACGCATCGCGCCGACAGAAACAAACACCTTTCTGGTAAGAAGAGGGGCGGGGGCGTATGCCTTATGGCTAACGAGACGTGGTGTGATCACAGAAACATACAGGAACTCAAATCCTTCTGTTCACCTGATTTAGAATTCCTCACAATCAAATGCAGACCGCATTATCTACCAAGAGAATTCTCTTCGATTATAATCACAGCCGTATATATTCCCCCCAAGCAGACACATCGATGGCTCTGAACGAACTTTATTTGACTCTTTGCAAACTGGAATCCATACATCCTGAGGCTGCATTCATTGTAGCTGGGGATTTTAACAAGGCTAATCTGAAAACAAGACTCCCTAAAATGTATCAGCATATCGATTGCGCCACCAGGGCTGGCAAAACCTTGGATCACTGTTATTCTAACTTCCGCGACGCATATAAGGCCCTGCCCCGCCCCCCTTTCGGAAAAGCTGACCACGACTCCATTTTGCTGATCCCTGCCTACAGACAGAAACTGAAACAAGAAGCTCCCACGCTGAGGTCTGTCCAACGCTGGTCCGACTAAGCTGATTCCACACTCCAAGACTGCTTCCATCACGTGGACTGGGACATGTTTCGTATTGCGTCAGGCAACAACATTGACGAATACGCTGATTCGGTGTGCGAGTTCATTAGAACGTGCGTTGAAGATGTCGTTCCCATAGCAACGATTAAAACATTCCCTAACCAGAAACCGTGGATTGATGGCAGCATTCGCGTGAAACTGAAAGCGCGAACCACTGCTTTTAATCAGGGCAAGGTGACTGGTAATATGACTGAATACAAACAGTGCAGCTATTCCCTCCGTAAGGCTATCAAACAAGCTAAGCGTCAGTATAGAGACAAAGTAGAATCTCAATTCAACGGCTCAGACACAAGAGGTATGTGGCAGGGTCTACAGTCAATCACGGACTATAAGAATAAATCCAGCTCAGTCACGGACCAGGATGTCTTGCTCCCAGGCAGACTAAATAACTTTTTCCCCGCTTTGAGGACAATACAGTGCCACTGACACGGCCTGCAACGGAAACATGCGGTCTCTCCTTCACTGCAGCCGAGGTGAAAAAACATTTAAACGTGTTAACCCTCGCAAGGCTGCAGGCCCAGACGGCATCCCCAGCCGCGCCCTCAGAGCATGCGCAGACCAGCTGGCTGGTGTGTTTACGGACATATTCAATCAATCCCTATACCAGTCTGCTGTTCCCACATGCTTCAAGAGGGCCACCATTGTTCCTGTTCCCCAGAAAGCTAAGGTAACTGAGCTAAACGACTACCGCCCTGTAGCACTCACTTCCGTCATCATGAAGTGCTTTGAGAGACTAGTCAAGGACCATATCACCTCCACCCTACCTGACACCCTAGACCCACTCCAATTTGCTTACCGCCCAAATAGGTCCACAGACGACGCAATCTCAACCACACTGCACACTGCCCTAACCCATCTGGACAAGAGGAATACCTATGTGAGAATGCTGTTCATCGACTACAGCTCGGCATTTAACACCATAGTACCCTCCAAGCTCGTCATCAAGCTCGAGACCCTGGGTCTCGACCCCGCCCTGTGCAACTGGGTACTGGACTTCCTGACGGGCCACCCCCAGGTGGTGAGGGTAGGCAACAACATCTCCACCCCGCTGATCCTCAACACTGGGGCCCCACAAGGGTGCGTTCTGAGCCCTCTCCTGTACTCCCTGTTCACCCACGACTGCGCGGCAACGCACGCCTCCAACTCAATCATCAAGTTTGCGGACGACACAACAGTGGTAGGCTTGATTACCAACAACGACGAGACGGCCTACAGGGAGGAGGTGAGGGCCCTCGGAGTGTGGTGTCAGGACAATAACCTCACACTCAACGTCAACAAAACTAAGGAGATGATTGTGGACTTCAGGAAACAGCAGAGGGAACACCCCCTATCCACATCGATGGAACAGTAGTGGAGAGGGTAGTAAGTTTTAAGTTCCTCGGCATACACATCACAGACAAACTGAATTGGTCCACTCACACAGACAGCATCGTGAAGAAGGCGCAGCAGCGCCTCTTCAACCTCAGGAGGCTGAAGAAATTCGGCTTGTCACCAAAAGCACTCACAAACTTCTACAGATGCATCATCGAGAGCATCCTGGCGGGCTGTATCACCGCCTAGTACGGCAACTGCTCCGCCCACAACCGTAAGGCTCTCCAGAGGGTAGTGAGGTCTGCACAACGTATCACCGGGGGCAAACTACCTGCCCTCCAGGACACCTACACCACCCGATGTTACAGGAAGGCCACAAAGATCATCAAGGACAACACCCACCCGAGCCACTGCCTGTTCACCCCGCTATCATCCAGAAGGCGAGGTCAGTACAGGTGCATCAAAGCTGGGACCGAGAGACTGAAAAACAGCTTCTATCTCAAGGCCATCAGACTGTTAAACAGCAACCACTAACATTGAGTGGCTGCTGCCAACACACTGTCTCAACTCCAGCCACTTCAATAATGGGAATTGATGGGAAAGGATGTAAAATATTTCATCACTAGCCACTTTAAACAATGCTACCTAATATAATGTTTACATACCCTACATTATTCATCTCATATGTATACATATATACTGTACTCTATCATCTACTGCATCCTTATGTAATACATGTATCACTAGCCACTTTAACTATGCCACTTTGTTTACATACTCATCTCATATGTATATACTGTACTCGATACCATCTACTGTATCTTGCTTATGCTGCTCTGCACCATCACTCATTCATATCTTTATGTACATATTCTTTATCCCCTTACACTGTGTATAAGAAATTAGTTTTGGAATTGTTAGTTAGATTACTTGTTGGTTATTACTGCATTGTTGGAACTGGAAGCACAAGCATTTCGCTACACTCGCATTAACATCTGCTAACCATGTGTATGTGACAAATAAAATTTGATTTGATTTGATTTGATTTGAAGTGAAGTGAACTGACTGTTTAATATAAGTAGGTAAGTAATATAAGCTCTTAGAGTATTTCTCTCATTGTCTCCACTGTTTTAGCTCAACCTCCATACCTCATATTGTTCTAGAACAGCATAATATCATTCCCCCATAATCCTCTGGTATAAATATCCCACATAACAAACATAACACCATATGACGTTAATCAGCACCACAATAATCACATTACAGTGAATGGGAAGTGGGCGAAATTGGATTCCTCTCTTAATGATGTTCTAATAGTACAAACTCTCAGCTTAACTTCCAGACAGGTTGCCAGGGGGAGACCCCTTGGTGGGAAAGAAAATAACATTTCCCTTTGACTACCCCCTGCTCTGGGGGGTAGTCAAAGCGCTAGTGAGTGGAGGGGGCGGGTTATTAGACAGAGAAAAAGAGCAGGCTAGTTCATGCTGCCTTTTAAAATGGCCTCTGTCAGCCACACCACAGCACAGCACAGGACCAATGACATGTCTTCCTGCATCCTGTGGTTCAAACACTTGGCAATTCTTTGGTCACATTTATCAAAACAAGACAATAATGGCTTTGTTGGGTAGTTATCAGGTGATGAGGAACTCTGATGATGGTGAGGAACTCTGATGATGGTGAGGAGCTCTGATGATGGTGAGACTCACGATGGTGATGGTGAGGAACTCATGATGGTGAGGAACTCTTGATGATGGTGAGGAACTCTTATGATGGTGAGGAACTCATGATGGTGAGGAACTCTGATGATGGTGAGGAACTCATGATGGTAGGAACTCACAGGGAGAACTCTTATGATGGTGAGGAACCTCATGATGGTGAGGAACTCTATGATGGTGAGGAACTCATGATGGTGAGGAACTCTGATGATGGTGAGGAAACATCATGATGGTGAGGAACTCTTATGATGGTGAGGAACTCATGATGGTGAGGAACTCATGTTGGTGAGGAACTCTATGATGGTGAGGAACTCTGATGATGGTGAGGAAATATTATGATGATGAGGAACTATTATGATGGTGAGGAACTCTATGATGGTGAGGAACTCATGATGGTGAGGAACTCTTATGATGGTGAGGAACTCGATGATGGTGAGGAAATATTATGATGATGAGGAACTATTAAGATGGTGAGGAACTCATGATGGTGAGGAACTCATGATGGTGAGGAACTCATGATGGTGAGGAACTCATGATGGTGAGGAACTATTAAGTGATGGTGAGGAACTATTATGATGGTGAGGAACTCATGATGGTGAGGAACTCATGATGGTGAGGAACTCATGATTGTGAGGAACTCATGATGGTGAGGAACTCTTGCGATGCTGAGGAACTCATGATGATGAGGAACCGTCATGATGGTGAGGAACCTGCGATGGTGGAGGAACTCATGATGGTGAGGAACTCTTATGATGGTGAGGAACTCATGATGCAGGAGGAAATATTATGATGATGAGGAACTATTATGATGGTGAGGAACTCATGATGGTGAGGAACTCTTATGATGGTGAGGAACTCATGATGATGATGAGGAACTCATGATGGTGAGGAACTCTTATGATGGAGGAACTCATGATGGTGATTATGATGATGATGAGGAACTATTATGATGGTGAGGAACTCATGATGGTGAGAACTCTTATGATGGTGAGGAACTCTTATGATGGTGAGGAACTCTTATGATGGTGAGGAACTCATGATGGGAGGAACTCATGATGGTGAGGAACTCATGATGGTGAGGAACTCATGATGGTGAGGAACTCATGATGGTGAGGAAATATTATGATGATGAGGAACTATTATGATGGTGAGGAACTCATGATGGTGAGGAACTCTTATGATGGTGAGGAACTCTGATGGTGAGGAACTCATGATGGTGAGGAACTCTTATGATGGTGAGGAACTCATGATGGTGAGGAACTCATGATGGTGAGGAACTCAGATGATGGTGAGGAAATATTATGATGATGAGGAACTATTATGATGGTGAGGAACTCATGATGGTGAGGAACTCATGATGGTGAGGAACTCTTATGATGGTGAGGAACTCTGATGATGGTGAGGAAATATTATGATGATGAGGAACTATTATGATGGTGAGGAACTCATGATGGTGAGGAACTCATGATGGTGAGGAACTCATGATGGTGAGGAACTATTATGATGGTGAGGAACTCTTATGATGGTGAGGAACTATTATGATGATGAGGAACTATTATGATGGTGAGGAACTCATGATGGTGAGGAACTCATGATGGTGAGGAACTCATGATGGTGAGGAACTCATGATGGTGAGGAACTATTATGATGGTGAGGAACTATTATGATGGTGAGGAACTCATGATGGTGAGGAAATATTATGATGATGAGGAACTATTATGATGGTGAGGAACTCATGATGGTGAGGAACTCTTATGATGGTGAGGAACTCTGATGGTGAGGAACTCTTATGATGGTGAGGAACTCATGATGGTGAGGAACTCATGATGGTGAGGAACTCTTATGATGGTGAGGAACTCATGATGGTGAGGAACTCATGATGGTGAGGAACTCATGATGGTGAGGAAATATTATGATGATGAGGAAATATTATGATGATGAGGAACTATTATGATGGTGAGGAACTCATGATGGCGAGGAACTCATGATGGTGAGGAACTCTTATGATGGTGAGGAACTCTGATGATGGTGAGGAAATATTATGATGATGAGGAACTATTATGATGGTGAGGAACTCATGATGGTGAGGAACTCATGATGGTGAGGAACTCATGATGGTGAGGAACTATTATGATGGTGAGGAACTCTTATGATGGTGAGGAAATATTATGATGATGAGGAACTATTATGATGGTGAGGAACTCATGATGGTGAGGAACTCATGATGGTGAGGAACTCATGATGGTGAGGAACTATTATGATGGTGAGGAACTATTATGATGGTGAGGAACTCATGATGGTGAGGAACTCATGATGGTGAGGAACTCATGATGGTGAGGAACTCTTATGATGCTGAGGAACTCTTATGATGATGAGGAACTATTATGATGGTGAGGAACTCATGATGGTGAGGAACTCATGATGGTGAGGAACTCATGATGGTGAGGAACTCTTATGATGGTGAGGAACTTGTGATGGTGAGGAACTCATGATGGTGAGGAACTTGTGATGGTGAGGAACTCTTATGATGGTGAGGAACTCTTATGATGGTGAGGAACTCTTATGATGGTGAGGAACTCTTGTGATGGTGAGGAACTTGTGATGGTGAGGAACTTGTGATGGTGAGGAACTCTTATGATGGTGAGGAACTCATGATGGTGAGGAACTATTATGATGGTGAGGAACTCTTATGATGGTGAGGAACTCTTGTGATGGTGAGGAACTTGTGATGGTGAGGAACTCTTATGATGGTGAGGAACTCTCATGATGGTGAGGAACTTGTGATGGTGAGGAACTCTTATGATGGTGAGGAACTCTTATGATGGTGAGGAACTATTATGATGGTGAGGAACTCTTATGATGGTGAGGAACTCTTGTGATGGTGAGGAACTTGTGATGGTGAGGAACTCTGATGGTGCCAACAGAGATGGTCGCCTCGCTTCAGGTCCTTAGGAAACTTTGCTGTAATTTTTTTTTTTTTGTGTGTATTATTTCTTACATTGTTTGCCCAGAAAATCTCAAGTGTTATTACATACAGCCGGAAAGAACTACTGGATAAAAAAGCGATGTCACCTTACCACCATTACGACCAGGAATATGTCTTTCCCGAAGTGGACCCTTTGTTCGGATCTCCACCCTGGACGTGAGATCTTATCCCAGAGGTCGACCCAAAACAATGCGGTCGCCGCAGGAGAGACAGACGGAGCGGCCTACTGGTCAGACTTAGAAGGCGAGCACACCATCCACCGCTTCCGAGCATATTGGTCGCCATATCCAGTCCCTAGACAACAAGGTGGATGAAATTAGGGCACGAGTTGCCTTCCAGAGAGACATCAGAGATTATAACATTCTCTGTTTCATAGAAACATGGCTCACTGGGGATATGTTGTCGGAGTAAGTACAGCCACCCGGTTTCTTCACGTATCGAGCCGACAGATACAAACAACTCTGTTTAGAAGAAGGGTGGGGGTGTATGCTTTATGATTAACACCTCATGGTGTGATCATAACAACATACAGGAACTCAGGTCCCTTTGTTAACCTGCCATAGAATTGCTTATAATCAAATGCCCACCGCATTATCTACCAAAAGAATTATCTTTAATTATATTCACAGCCGTGTACATCCCCCCCAAGCAGATACCTGGAAACCATATTTCCTGAGCCTGCATTTATTGTAGCTGGGGATTTTAACAAAGCTAATCTAAGAACAAGGCTTCCTAAATTCTATCAGGATGTCGAATGCACAACATGTAGCATTCTGGACCATAGCTACTCCAACTTCCACGATGCATGCAAAGCCCTCCCCCGCCCTCCCTACAGCAAACCTGACCATGACTCCATTTAGTTGCTCCCTGCCTATAGACAGACACTTAAACAGGAAACGCCCGTGCTCAGATCTATCCAATGCTTGTTTGACCTGTCCTGGTTGTGTTGTGTGCTGTAGAGCCTGTCCTGGTTGTGTTGTGTGCTATAGAGCCTGTCCTGGTTGTGTTGTGTGTAGAGCCTGTCCTGGTTGTGTTGTGTGTAGAGCCTGTCCTGGTTGTGTTGTGTGTAGAGCCTGTCCTGGTTGTGTTATGTGCTGTAGAGCCTGTCCTGGTTGTGGTGTGTGCTGTAGAGCCTGTCCTGGTTGTGTTGTGTGCTTTAGAGTCTGTCCTGGTTGTGTTGTGTGTAGAGCCTGTCCTGGTTGTGTTATGTGTAGAACCTGTCCTGGTTGTCTTTTGTGTGTAGAGTCTGTCCTGGTTGTGTTGTGTGTAGAGCCTGTCCTGGTTGTGTTATGTGCTGTAGAGCCTGTCCTGGTTGTGTTGTGTGCT
This sequence comes from Oncorhynchus masou masou, assembly GCF_036934945.1. Taxonomy (NCBI): domain Eukaryota; kingdom Metazoa; phylum Chordata; class Actinopteri; order Salmoniformes; family Salmonidae; genus Oncorhynchus; species Oncorhynchus masou. The sequence goes on along the minus strand of NW_027013499.1, from coordinate 7,633 downwards.
GTAGAGCCTGTCCTGGTTGTGGTGTGTGCTGTAGAGCCCGTCCTGGTTGTGTTGTGTGCTGTAGAGCCTGTCCTGGTTGTGTTGTGTGCTATAGAGCCTGTCCTGGTTGTGTTGTGTGTAGAACCTGTCCTGGTTGTGTTTTGTGTGTAGAGTCTGTCCTGGTTGTGTTGTGTGTAGAGCCTGTCCTGGTTGTGTTATGTGCTGTAGAGCCTGTCCTGGTTGTGTTGTGTGCTATAGAGCCTGTCCCCATTGTGTTGTGTGCTGTAGAGCCTGTCCTGGTTGTGTTGTGTGCTATAGAGCCTGTCCTGGTTGTGTTGTGTGTAGAACCTGTCCTGGTTGTGTTTTGTGTGTAGAGCCTGTCATGGGTGTGTTATGTGCTTTAGAGCCTGTCCTGGTTGTGTTGTGTGCTATTTAGCCTGTCCTGGTTGTGTTGTGTGTAGAGCCTGTCCTGGTTGTGGTGTGTGTGTGTGTAGAGCCTGTCCTGGTTGTGTTGTGTGTGTGTGTGTAGAGCCTGTCCTGGTTGTGTTGTGTGCTGTAGAGCCTGTCCTGGTTGTGGTGTGTGTATAACCTGTCCTGGTTGTGTTGTGTGCTGTAGAGCCCGTCCTGGTTGTGTTATGTGCTGTAGAGCCTGTCCTGGTTGTGGTGTGTGTAGGACCTGTCCTGGTTGTGTTGTGTGCTGTAGAGCCCGTCCTGGTTGTGGTGTGTGTGTGCTGTATAGCCCCTCCTGGTTGTGTTGTGTGTGTGTGTAGAGCCTGTCATGGTTGTGTTGTGTGCTGTAGAGCCCGTCCTGGTTGTGTTGTGTGTGTGTGTAGAGCCTGTCCTGGTTGTGTTGTGTGTGTGTGTAGAGCCTGTCCTGGTTGTGTTATGTGCTGTAGAGCCTGTCCTGGTTGTGGTGTGTGCTGTATAGCCTGTCCTGGTTGTGGTGTGTGCTGTAGAGCCCGTCCTGGTTGTGTTGTGTGTGTGTGTAGAGCCTGTCCTGGTTGTGTTGTGTGTGTAGAACCTGTCCTGGTTGTGGTGTGTAGAACCTGTCCTGGTTGTGTTGTGTGTGTAGAGCCTGTCCTGGTTGTGTTGTGTGTAGAGCCTGTCCTGGTTGTGTTGTGTGTAGAGCCTGTCCTGGTTGTGTTATGTGCTGTAGAGCCTGTCCTGGTTGTGGTGTGTGCTGTAGAGCCTGTCCTGGTTGTGGTGTGTGCTGTAGAGCCCGTCCTGGTTGTGTTGTGTGTGTGTGTAGAGCCTGTCCTGGTTGTGTTATGTGCTGTAGAGCCCGTCCTGGTTGTGGTGTGTGCTGTAGAGCCTGTCCTGGCTGTGGTGTGTGCTGTAGAGCCTGTCCTGGTTGTGGTGTGTGCTGTAGAGCCCATCCTGGTTGTGTTGTGTGTGTGTGTAGAGCCTGTCCTGGTTGTGTTGTGTGCTGTAGAGCCTGTCCTGGTTGTGGTGTGTGCTGTAGAGCCTGTCCTGGTTGTGGTGTGTGCTCTAGAGCTCGTCCTGGTTGTGTTGTGTGTGTGTAGAGCCTGACCTGGTTGTGTTGTGTGTGTAGAACCTGTCCTGGTTGTGGTGTGTGTAGAACCTGTCCTAGTTGTGTTGTGTGCTGTAGAGCCTGTCCTGGTTGTGTTATGTGCTGTAGAACCTGTCCTGGTTGTGTTGTGTGTATAGCCTGTCCTGGTTGTGTTGTGTGCTGTAGAACCTGTCCTGGTTGTGTTGTGTGTAGAGCCTGTCCTGGTTGTGTTGTGTGTAGAGCCTGTCCTGGTTGTGTTATGTGCTGTAGAGCCTGTCCTGGTTGTGTTGTGTGTGTGTGTGTGTAGAGCCTGTCCTGGTTGTGTTGTGTGTAGAGCCTGTCCTGGTTGTGTTGTGTGTAGAGCCTGTCCTGGTTGTGTTATGTGCTGTAGAGCCTGTCCTGGTTGTGGTGTGTGCTGTAGAGCCTGTCCTGGTTGTGGTGTGTGCTGTAGAGCCCGTCCTGGTTGTGTTGTGTGTGTGTGTAGAGCCTGTCCTGGTTTGTGTTATGTGCTGTAGAGCCCGTCCTGGTTGTGGTGTGTGCTGTAGAGCCTGTCCTGGCTGTGGTGTGTGCTGTAGAGCCTGTCCTGGTTGTGGTGTGTGCTGTAGAGCCCATCCTGGTTGTGTTGTGTGTGTGTGTAGAGCCTGTCCTGGTTGTGTTGTGTGCTGTAGAGCCTGTCCTGGTTGTGGTGTGTGCTGTAGAGCCTGTCCTGGTTGTGGTGTGTGCTCTAGAGCTCGTCCTGGTTGTGTTGTGTGTGTGTAGAGCCTGTCCTGGTTGTGTTGTGTGTGTAGAACCTGTCCTGGTTGTGGTGTGTGTAGAACCTGTCCTAGTTGTGTTGTGTGCTGTAGAGCCTGTCCTGGTTGTGTTATGTGCTGTAGAACCTGTCCTGGTTGTGTTGTGTGTAGAGCCTGTCCTGGTTGTGTTGTGTGCTGTAGAACCTGTCCTGGTTGTGTTGTGTGTAGAGCCTGTCCTGGTTGTGTTGTGTGTAGAGCCTGTCCTGGTTGTGTTATGTGCTGTAGAGCCTGTCCTGGTTGTGTTGTGTGTGTGTGTGTGTAGAGCCTGTCCTGGTTATGTTGTGTGCTGTAGAGCCTGTCCTGGTTGTGGTGTGTGCTGTAGAGCCTGTCCTGGTTGTGGTGTTTGCTGTAGAGCCCGTCCTGGTTGTGTTGTGTGTGTGTGTAGAGCCTGTCCTGGTTGTGTTGTGTGCTGTAGAGCCTGACCTGGTTGTGGTGTGTGCTGAAGAGCCCGTCCTGGTTGTGTTGTGTGCTTTAGAGTCTGTCCTGTTTGTGTTGTGTGTAGAGCCTGTCCTGGTTGTGTTGTTTGTAGAACCTGTCCTGGTTGTGTTTGTGTGTAGTGTCTGTCCTGGTTGTGTTGTGTGTAGGCCTGTCCTGGTTGTGTTATGTGCTGTAGAGCCTGTCCTGGTTGTGTTGTGTGCTGTAGAGCCTGTCCTGGTTGTGGTGTGTGCTGTAGAGCCGTCCTGGTTGTGTTGTGTGCTGTAGAGCCTGTCCTGGTTGTGTTGTGTGCTATAGAGCCTGTCCTGGTTGTGTTGTGTGTAGAACCTGTCTGGTTGTGTTTTGTGTGTAGAGTCTGTCCTGGTTGTGTTGTGTGTAGAGCCTGTCCTGGTTGTGTTATGTGCTGTAGAGCCTGTCCTGGTTGTGGTGTGTGCTGTAGAGCCTGTCCTGGTTGTGGTGTGTGCTGTAGAGCCCGTCCTGGTTGTGTTGTGTGTGTGTAGAGCCTGTCCTGAACATGTTATGTGCTGTAGAGCCCGTCCTGGTTGTGGTGTGTGCTGTAGAGCCTGTCCTGGCTGTGGTGTGTGCTGTAGAGCCTGTCCTGGTTGTGGTGTGTGCTGTAGAGCCCATCCTGGTTGTGTTGTGTGTGTGTGTAGAGCCTGTCCTGGTTGTGTTGTGTGCTGTAGAGCCTGTCCTGGTTGTGGTGTGCTGTAGAGCCTGTCCTGGTTGTGGTGTGTGCTCTAGAGCTCGTCCTGGTTGTGTTGTGTGTGTGTAGAGCCTGTCCTGGTTGTGTTGTGTGTGTAGAACCTGTCCTGGTTGTGGTGTGTGTAGAACCTGTCCTAGTTGTGTTGTGTGCTGTAGAGCCTGTCCTGGTTGTGTTATGTGCTGTAGAACCTGTCCTGGTTGTGTTGTGTGTATAGCCTGTCCTGGTTGTGTTGTGTGCTGTAGAACCTGTCCTGGTTGTGTTGTGTGTAGAGCCTGTCCTGGTTGTGTTGTGTGTAGAGCCTGTCCTGGTTGTGTTATGTGTGCTGTAGAGCCTGTCCTGGTTGTGTTGTGTGTGTGTGTGTGTAGAGCCTGTCCTGGTTGTGTTGTGTGTAGAGCCTGTCCTGGTTGTGTTGTGTGTAGAAAGCCTGTCCTGGTTGTGTTATGTGCTGTAGAGCCTGTCCTGGTTTGTGGTGTGTGCTGTAGAGCCTGTCCTGGTTGTGGTGTGTGCTGTAGAGCCCGTCCTGGTTGTGTTGTGTGTGTGTGTAGAGCCTGTCCTGGTTGTGTTATGTGCTGTAGAGCCCGTCCTGGTTGTGGTGTGTGCTGTAGAGCCTGTCCTGGCTGTGGTGTGTGCTGTAGAGCCTGTCCTGGTTGTGGTGTGTGCTGTAGAGCCCATCCTGGTTGTGTTGTGTGTGTGTGTGTAGGCCTGTCCTGGTTGTGTTGTGTGCTGTAGAGCCTGTCCTGGTTGTGGTGTGTGCTGTAGAGCCTGTCCTGGTTGTGGTGTGTGCTCTAGGCTCGTCCTGGTTGTGTTTGTGTGTGTGTAGAGCCTGTCCTGGTTGTGTTGTGTGTGTAGAACCTGTCCTGGTTGTGGTGTGTGTAGAACCTGTCCTAGTTGTGTTGTGTGCTGTAGGCCTGTCCTGGTTGTGTTATGTGCTGTAGAACCTGTCCTGGTTGTGTTGTGTGTAGAGCCTGTCCTGGTTGTGTTGTGTGCTGTAGAACCTGTCCTGGTTGTGTTGTGTGTAGAGCCTGTCCTGGTTGTGTTGTGTGTAAGAGCCTGTCCTGGTTGTGTTATGTGCTGTAGAGCCTGTCCTGGTTGTGTTGTGTGTGTGTGTGTGTAGAGCCTGTCCTGGTTATGTTGTGTGCTGTAGAGCCTGTCCTGGTTGTGGTGTGTGCTGTAGAGCCTGTCCTGGTTGTGGTGTTTGCTGTAGAGCCCGTCCTGGTTGTGTTGTGTGTGTGTGTAGAGCCTGTCCTGGTTGTGTTGTGTGCTGTAGAGCCTGTCCTGGTTGTGGTGTGTGCTGAAGAGCCCGTCCTGGTTGTGTTGTGTGCTTTAGAGTCTGTCCTGTTTGTGTTGTGTGTAGAGCCTGTCCTGGTTGTGTTGTTTGTAGAACCTGTCCTGGTTGTGTTTTGTGTGTAGTGTCTGTCCTGGTTGTGTTGTGTGTAGAGCCTGTCCTGGTTGTGTTATGTGCTGTAGAGCCTGTCCTGGTTGTGTTGTGTGCTGTAGAGCCTGTCCTGGTTGTGGTGTGTGCTGTAGAGCCCGTCCTGGTTGTGTTGTGTGCTGTAGAGCCTGTCCTGGTTGTGTTGTGTGCTATAGAGCCTGTCCTGGTTGTGTTGTGTGTAGAACCTGTCCTGGTTGTGTTTTGTGTGTAGAGTCTGTCCTGGTTGTGTTGTGTGTAGGCCTGTCCTGGTTGTGTTATGTGCTGTAGAGCCTGTCCTGGTTGTGTTGTGTGCTATAGAGCATGTCCTGGTTGTGTTGTGTGCTGTAGAGCCTGTCCTGGTTGTGTTGTGTGTAGAGCCTGTCCTGGTTGTGTTATGTGCTGTAGAACCTGTCCTGGTTGTGTGTGTGTGCAGAGCCTGTCCTGGTTGTGTTATGTGCTGTAGAACCTGTCCTGGTTGTGTTGTGTGTAGAGCCTGTCCTGGTTGTGTTGTGTGTAGAGCCTGTCCTGTTTGTGTTATGTGCCGTAGAGCCTGTCCTGGTTGTGTTGTGTGTGTAGAGCCTGTCCTGTTTGTGTTGTGTGCTGTAGAGCCTGTCCTGGTTGTGGTGTGTGCCGTAGAGCCTGTCCTGGTTGTGTTGTGTGCTGTAGAGCCCGTCCTGGTTATGTTGTGTGTAGAACCTGTCCTGGTTGTGTTATGTGCTGTAGAGCCTGTCCTGGTTGTGTTGTGTGTGTGTGTAGAGCCTGTCCTGGTTGTGTTGTGTGCTGTAGCCTGTCCTGGTTGTGGTGTGTGCTGTAGAGCCTGTCCTGGTTGTGGTGTGTGCTGTAGAGCCCATCCTGGTTGTGTTGTGTGTGTGTGTAGAGCCTGTCCTGGTTGTGTTGTGTGCTGTAGAGCCTGTCCTGGTTGTTTTGTGTGCTGAAGAGCCCGTCCTGGTTGTGTTGTGTGCTTTAGAGTCTGTCCTGGTTGTGTTGTGTGTAGAGCCTGTCCTGGTTGTGTTGTTTGTAGAACCTGTCCTGGTTGTGTTTTGTGTGTAGAGTCTGTCCTGGTTGTGTTGTGTGTAGAGCCTGTCCTGGTTGTGTTATGTGCTGTAGAGCCTGTCCTGGTTGTGTTGTGTGCTGTAGAGCCTGTCCTGGTTGTGGTGTGTGCTGTAGAGCCCGTCCTGGTTGTGTTGTGTGCTGTAGAGCCTGTCCTGGTTGTGTTGTGTGCTATAGAGCCTGTCTGGTTGTGTTGTGTGTAGAACCTGTCCTGGTTGTGTTTTGTGTGTAGATCTGTCCTGGTTGTGTTTGTGTGTAGAGCCTGTCCTGGTTGTGTTATGTGCTGTAGAGCCTGTCCTGGTTGTGTTGTGTGCTATAGAGCCTGTCCTGGTTGTGTTGTGTGCTGTAGAGCCTGTCCTGGTTGTGTTGTGTGTAGAACCTGTCCTGGTTTGTGTTTTGTGTGTAGAGCCTGTCCTGGGTGTGTTGTATGTGCTTTAGGCTTGTCCTGGTTGTGTTGTGTGCTATTTAGCCCCTGTCCTGGTTGTGTTGTGTGTAGAGCCTGTCCTGGTTGTGGTGTGTGTGTGTGTAGAGCCTGTCCTGGTTGTGTTGTGTGTGTGTGCAGAGCCTGTCCTGATTGTGTTGTGTGCTGTAGAGCCTGTCCTGGTTGTGGTCTGTGTAGAACCTGTCCTGGTTGTGTTGTGTGTAGAGCCTGTCCTGGTTGTGTTGTGTGTGTGCTGTAGAGCCCGTCCTGGTTGTGTTGTGTGTGTGTGTGTAGAGCCTGTCCTGGTTGTGTTGTGTGCTGTAGAGCCCGTCCTGGTTGTGTTGTGTGTGTGTGTGTAGAGCCTGTCCTGGTTGTGTTGTGTGTGTGTGTAGAGCCTGTCCTGGTTGTGTTATGTGCTGTAGAGCCTGTCCTGGTTATGGTGTGTTCTGTAGAGCCTGTCCTGGTTGTGGTGTGTGCTGTAGAGCCCGTCCTGGTTGTGTTGTGTGTGTGTGTAGAGCCTGTCCTGGTTGTGTTGTGTGTGTAGAACCTGTCCTGGTTGTGGTGTGTAGAACCTGTCCTGGTTGTGTTGTGTGCTGTAGAGCCTGTCCTGGTTGTGTTGTGTGTAGAGCCTGTCCTGGTTGTGTTGTGTGTAGAGCCTGTCCTGGTTGTGTTATGTGCTGTAGAGCCTGTCCTGGTTGTGGTGTGTGCTGTAGAGCCTGTCCTCGTTGTGGTGTGTGCTGTAGAGCCCGTCCTGGTTGTGTTGTGTGTGTGTGTAGAGCTCTGTCCTTGTTGTGTTATGTGCTGTAGAGCCTGTCCTGGTTGTGGTGTGTGCTGTAGAGCCTGTCCTGGTTGTGGTGTGTGCTGTAGAGCCTGTCCTGGTTGTGGTGTGTGCTGTAGAGCCTGTCCTGGTTGTGTTGTGTGTGTGTAGAGCCTGTCCTGGTTGTGTTGTGTGCTGTAGAGCCTGTCCTGGTTGTGGTGTGTGCTGTAGAGCCTGTCCTGGCTGTGGTGTGTGCTGTAGAGCCCGTCCTGGTTGTGTTGTGTGTAGAGCATGTCCTGGTTGTGTTATGTGCTGTAGAGCCTGTCCTGGTTGCTGTGTGTGCTGTAGAGCCTGTCCTCATTGTGGTGTGTGCTGTAGAGCCCGTCCTGGTTGTGTTGTGTGTGTGTGTAGAGCCTGTCCTGGTTGTGTTATGCTGTAGAACCTGTCCTGGTTGTGTTGTGTGTAGAGCCTTTCCTGGTTGTGTGTGTGTGTAGAGCCTGTCCTGGTTGTGTTATGTGCTGTAGAACCTGTCCTGGTTGTGTTGTGTGTAGAGCCTGTCCTGGTTGTGTTGTGTGT
>NW_027013498.1:0-16026 GCF_036934945.1 Oncorhynchus masou masou | reverse complement strand
CCACCGCTTGTCTTACCAGATATACATAGACCACCACCCCTTGTCTTACCAGATATACATAGACCACCGCCCTTGTCTTACCAGATATACATAGACCACCGCCCCTTGTCTTACCAGATATACATAGACCACCGCCCCTTGTCTTACCAGATATACATAGACCACCGCCCCTTGTCTTACCAAATATACATAGACCACCGCCCCTTGTCTTACCAGATATACATAGACCACCGCCCCTTGTCGTACCAAATATACATAGACCACCGCCCCTTGTCTTACCAGATATACATAGACCACCACTCAACTTGGACTTACCATTTAATATACATAGACCACCGCCCTTGTCTTACCAGATACTACATAGACCAACCGCCCCTTGTCTTACCAGATATACATAGACCACCAGCCCCTTGTCTTACCAGATAGCCATGAGACCACCGCCCCTTGTCTTGCCAGATATACATAGACCACCGCCCCTTGTCTTACCAAATATACATAGACCACCACCCCTTGTCTTACCAAATATACATAGACCACCACCCCTTGTCTTACCAAATATACATAGACCACATCCTTAGTCTTACCAAATATACATAGACCACATCAGCCCCTTGTCTTACCAGATATACATAGACCACCACCCCTTGTCTTACCAAATATACATAGACCACCACCCCTTGTCTTACCAGATATACATAGACCACCACCCCTTGTCTTACCAGATATACATAGACCACCACCCCTTGTCTTACCAGATATACATAGACCACCGCCCCTTGTCTTACCAGATATACATAGACCACCACCCCTTGTCTTACCAGATATACATAGACCACCACCCCTTGTCTTACCAGATATACATAGACCACCACCCCTTGTCTTACCAGAGGCCGCTGTTCTTTCCTGCCAAAAAAGCGTAAAACCCGCCAGCTGTATGTTGTTCATGTCGTCGTTCAGCCATGACTCTGTGTAACATAAGATATTACCGTTTTTAACGTCCTGTTGGTAGGATATAAGCGATCGTAGTTCGTCTATTTAATTATCGATTGATTGTACGTTGGCTAATAGAACCGATGGTAAAGGTAGATTGCCCTCTCGGCGACAGATCCTTACAAGGCACCCAGACCTTCGTCGTCAATACCTCCGTCTCTTTCTCCTGCGATTGACGAGAATGAGGACCTTGTCGGGCGTCTGAAGCTAATCCTTCCCGTCCAACTCATTGAAGAAAAAGTATTTCTCCAGTACAGGGGGAGTAACCGCTGTCCTGATATCTAGAAGCTATTTTCAGTCATAATAGCAGAAACGTTATGTTTAAAATAAGTTAGAAATACCTAGAAAAAAAATAATAAATCGCATAATTGATTACGGGATCGTAGAATGGCAGCCATCTCCTTCAGCGCCATTCTTCATATGATCTATAACATAATAAAACACAACTCAACCCATATGATCTATTATATAATAAAACACAACTCAACCCATATGATCTATTACATAATAAAACACAACTCAACCCATATGATCAAATCAAATTTTATTTGTCACATACACATGGTTAGCAGATGTTAATGCGAGTGTAGCGAAATGCTTGTGCTTCTAGTTCCGACAATGCAGTAATAACCAACAAGTAATCTAGCTAACAATCCCAAAACTACTACCTTATAGACACAAGTGTAAGGGGATAAAGAATATGTACATAAAGATATATGAATGAGTGATGGTACAGAGCAGCATAGGCAAGATACAATAGATGGTATCGAGTACAGTATATACATATGAGATGAGTATGTAAACAAAGTGGCATAGTTAAAGTGGCTAGTGATACATGTATTACATAAAGATGCGGTAGATGATATAGAGTTCAGTATATACGTATGCATATGAGATGAATAATGTAGGTATGTAAACATTATATTAGGTAGCATTGTTTAAAGTGGTTAGTGATATATTTTACATAATTTCCCATCAATTCCCATTATTAAAGTGGCTGGAGTTGAGTCAGTGTGTTGGCAGCAGCCACTCAATATTAGTGGTGGCTGTTTAACAGTCTGATGGCCTTGAGATAGAAGCTGTTTTTCAGTCTCTCGGTCCCAGCTTTGATGCACCTGTACTGACCTCGCCTTCTGGATGATAGCGGGGTGAACAGGCAGTGGCTCGGGTGGTTGATGTCCTTGATGATCTTTATGGCCTTCCTGTAACATCGGGTGGTGTAGGTGTCCTGGAGGGCAGGTAGTTTGCCCCCGGTGATGCGTTGTTCAGACCTCACTACCCTCTGGAGAGCCTTACGGTTGTGGGCGGAGCAGTTGCCGTACCAGGCGGTGATACAGCCCGCCAGGATGCTCTCAATTGTGCATCTGTAGAGGTTTGTGAGTGCTTTTGGTGACAAGCCGAATTTCTTCAGCCTCCTGAGGTTGAAGAGGCGCTGCTGCGCCTTCTTCACGATGCTGTCTGTGTGGGTGGACCAATTCAGTTTGTCTGTGATGTGTATGCCGAGGAACTTAAAACTTACTACCCTCTCCACTACTGTTCCATCGATGTGGATAGGGGGGTGTTCCCTCTGCTGTTTCCTGAAGTCCACAACCATCTCCTTAGTTTTGTTGACGTTAAGTGTGAGGTTATTTTCCTGACACCACACTCCGAGGGCCCTCACCTCCTCCCTGTAGGCTGTCTCGTCGTTGTTGGTAATCAAGCCTACCACTGTTGTGTCGTCCGCAAACTTGATGATTGAGTTGGAGGCGTGTGTGGCCACGCAGTCGTGGGTGAACAAGGAGTACAGGAGAGGGCTCAGAACGCACCCTTGTGTGGCCCCAGTTTTGAGGATCAGCGGGGTGGAGATGTTGTTTCCTACCCTCACCACCTGGGGGCGGCCCGTCAGGAAGTCCAGTACCCAGTTTCACAGGGCGGGGTCAAGACCCAGGGTCTCGAGCTTGATGACGAGCTTGGAGGGTACTATGGTGTTTAATGCCGAGCTGTAGTCGATGAACAGCATTCTCTGAGACATCTGGCATTTCTGTGTGACAAAACTGCACATTTTCGAGTGGCCTTTTATTGTCCCCAGCACAAGGTGCACTTGTGTAATGATAATGCTGTTTAATCAGCTTCTTGATATGCCACACCTGTCAGGTGGATGGATTATCTTGGCAAAGAATACATGTTCAGTAACAGGGATGTAAAATGTGTGTACAATTTTGATAGAAATACGTTTTTCGTACGTATGAAAAAATTCTGCAATCTTTTATTTCAGCTCATGAAGCAACACTTTACATGTTGCGTTTATGTTTTTGTTCAGTGTAGTTTCTATCAGTTTTAGAGACATATGATGATGTCATAGTGAATCCATGTGAATGAACAAGCCCTTTCAGACTTTATAATATGGCTGTATATAAACTTACTATATATAGTTACTATCAGTATTTAGGAACATCTACCCAAAATATTTCACCTTATTTTTTTTACTTTAGCCAAAATGTCATGACATCAGCGCTGAAAATCAGAACGTTTAAATAAGAAATGGGTCCTTTTAAACAGCATGTGTCGAAACCTTTCAACAACAGGGAGATGTTACTGATGTGCTTTGTGTCAAAGCACGTGCTTTTGCCTCCAATGTAAAAACAAAAACAATAAAAAACAAAATGACTTCTTTAGTTATTTTATGTTTAAGGAAGTGTGTAGGTCACATTCTGTATCATACAGCTATGAATGTTATATATTTAGAACCACCTGTTCAATTGGAATCCAGCGACGTCTGTGTCTTCAGTGTCTTGAGTGTCCTAGAACTGTTTAGTTAACTGAAGGTTGTATATTTAGAACCACCTGCTCGGTTGGAATCCAGTAACGTCTGTTTCATAGAACTGTTTTGTGAAACATAGAACTGACTAGTAAAACATGTCTTCAGTGTCCTGGAACTGTTTTGTTTTTTGTGATCAGACTTTTATAAAACATTGTTAGTAATTACCAGGAAGCTAAATCACACCAAGATTGTTCAAATTGGCCTCAGATTATTGAGGGATCTGATTAGGATTTTAGCAAGGCCGTTTTGTCACGTGGAGGTTTTGTTCAGGTCTCTATTTAAGTGAACACTCTGTCTTTGGCAGGAGAAAGACCAGACTCAGAGGAACCAAAGCCAGTGAAGTCCAAACCAGCAAGACAACACCTCTGCTCCCAGTGTGGAAAGAGTTTTAACCAGAAAGAGCACCTGAAAAAACATGAGAGAATACACACGGGGGAGAAGCCTTGCCACTGCTCCCAGTGTGGAAAGAGTTTTACCCAGAAAAGCAACCTGAAAAAACGAGAGCATACACACAGGGGAGAAGCCTTTCCAATGCTCCCAGTGTGGAAAGAGTTCTGCTCACTTATGTAAACTGAAAACACATCAGAGAATACACACGGGGAGAAGCCTTACCACTGCTCCCAGTGTGGAAAGAGTTTGCCTACTTATGTAACCTGAAATCGCATGAGAGATTACACACAGGGGAGAAGCCTTACCCCTGCTCCCAGTGTGGAAAGCGTTTTACCCACTCATGTAACCTGAAAACACATGAGATATTACACACAGGGGAGAAGCCTTACCCCTGCTCCCAGTGTGGAAAGAGTTTTTGCTCACTTATGTAAACTGAAAATACACCAAAGAATACACACAGGCGAAAGCCTTTCCACTGCTCCCAGTGTGGAAGGAGTTTTACCCACTTATGTAACCTGAAAAGACATGAAAGATTACACAGTCTGAACAGTAGAACATAGGATAGATGTAGGCTGAACATTTTTAGAGAAAAAAGTCCTTGGTCCTAGGGGGAAGATCAGCTTTAATATTGAATGTAAATCAATGTATCAATGTAATTGTCTACTTCATTTCTAATCCCCCATATATGTTTTTGTGTATATATATAATATGTGTGTGTATGTAAATACTGAATAAAAATATGAACACAAAATGTAACAATTTCAAACATTTTTACTGAGTTAAAGTTCATATTAAGGAAATCAGTCAATCGATATAAATTCATTAGAGGCAGAATCTATGTTTTTCACATGACTGGGAATACAGATATGCATCTGTTGGTCACAATACCTTGAAGAAATGGTAGGGGCACGATCAGAAAACCAGTCAGTATCTGATGTGACCACCATTTGCCTACATTGATTGTGGCCTGTGGAATGTTCCACTCCTGGGTAAAATGATCTGTTTAAGTCATTAGTAAAGGGCAGATCGTTGAAGACTACAATTATATTTTTGCGTTTTCTATATCCTGTCAATCATTTATTCCTTCATAAACAGAAGACATATGAACGTAAACACGTGTGCAAGGGCCCCTCTAGGTTCACAACCTCTTGACCATTTTGGTGGAATTATTGTAATCAACATTTCTTCAGAACAAGTAAACTTCGTTATTTAATTACTGCAGTAATGGAGCTGGTCGGTCATCACCCCTGGAGGTGATCACTGAGAAAATGATCTGGTTTGAGCCACAGCGTTTTATAGCGAAGTCTATCCTCCTTCATCCTCCTTCATGTCTACATGACAAACACCAGATGTATGGAATGGGTCACAAGGTTAAGACAAGTTTGAAAGATACTTAGAATTCACAGCAGACAGTATCTGTTGTAACAACTGTCCCCCCCCCCCCCAACTCCATCCTGGAGCCATCTTCCCCCTGGTACTAACTCCACACTGGAGCCATCTCCCCCTGGTACCCAACTCCATCCTGGAGCCATCTCCCCCCTGGTACCCAACTCCATACTGGAGCCATCTCCCCCTGGTACCCCAACTCCATACTGGAGCCATCTCCCCCTGGTACCCAACTCCATCCTGGAGCCATCTCCCCTGGTACCCAACTCCATCCTGGAGCCATCTCCCCTGGTACCCAACTCCATCCTGGAGCCATCTCCCCCTGGTACCCAACTCCATCCTGGAGCCATCTCCCCCTGGTACCCCAACTCCATACTGGAGCCATCTCCCCCTGGTACCCAACTCCATCCTGGAGCCATCTCCCCTGGTACTCCAACTCCATACTGGAGCCATCTCCCCCTGGTACCCAACTCCATCCTGGAGCCATCTCCCCCTGGTACCCAACTCCATCCTGGAGCCATCTCCCCCTGGTACCCAACTCCATCCTGGAGCCATCTCCCCCTGGTACCCAACTCCATCCTGGAGCCATCTCCCCCTGGTACCCCAACTCCATACTGGAGCCATCTCCCCCTGGTACCCAACTCCATCCTGGAGCCATCTCCCCCTGGTACCCAACTCCATCCTGGAGCCATCTCCCCCTGGTACCCCAACTCCATCCTGGAGCCATCTCCCCCTGGTACCCCAACTCCATACAGGAGCCATCTCCCCCTGGTACCCAACTCCATCCTGGAGCCATCTCCCCCTGGTACCCCAACTCCATCCTGGAGCCATCTCCCCCTGGTACCCCAACTCCATACTGGAGCCATCTCCCCCTGGTACCCCAACTCCATACTGGAGCCATCTCCCCCTGGTACCCCAACTCCATCCTGGAGCCATCTCCCCCCTGGTACCCCAACTCCATACTGGCCATCTCCCCCTGGTACCCCAACTCCATACTGGGGCCATCTCCCCCTGGTACCCCAACTCCATACTGGAGCCATCTCCCCCTGGTACCCCAACTCCATCCTGGAGCCATCTCCCCCTGGTACCCCAACTCCATACTGGAGCCATCTCCCCCTGGTACCCCAACTCCATACTGGAGCCATCTCCCCCTGGTACCCCAACTCCATACTGGAGCCATCTCCCCCTGGTACCCCAACTCCATCCTGGAGCCATCTCCCCCTGGTACCCCAACTCCATCCTGGAGCCATCTCCCCCTGGTACCCCAACTCCATACTGGAGCCATCTCCCCCTGGTACCCCAACTCCACACTGGAGCCATCTCCCCCTGGTACCCAACTCCATCCTGGAGCCATCTCCCCCTGGTACCCCAACTCCATCCTGGAGCCATCTCCCCCTGGTACCCCAACTCCACACTGGAGCCATCTCCCCCTGGTACCCAACTCCATCCTGGAGCCATCTCCCCCTGGTACCCAACTCCATCCTGGAGCCATCTCCCCCTGGTACCCAACTCCATCCTCCATCCAGCCTTTCACAAAAAGTCATCAATTTAAGGGTATTTCTGTCTTTGTGTGTGTGTGTGTGTGTGTGTGTGTGTCTTTGTGTTTGTGTGTGTGTGTGTCTTTGTGTGTTTGTCTTTGTGTGTGTGCATGAGTTTGGGTGTTGCTCATTCCACTCAGAGATTAATTTAAATTGTGTAGATCAGTGATAATACTGACAGCCAGGTACAGCCAGGTACAGCCAGGTACAGCCAGGTACAGCCAGGTACAGCTAGGTACAGCTTGGTACAGCCAGGTACAGCTAGGTACAGCTAGGTACAGCTTGGTACAGCCAGGTACAGCCAGGTACAGCCAGGTACAGCTAGGTACAGCTAGGTACAGCCAGGTACAGCCAGGTACAGCTAGGTACAGCCAGGTACAGCTAGGTACAGCTAGGTACAGCTTGGTACAGCCAGGTACAGCCAGGTACAGCTAGGTACAGCCAGGTACAGCTAGGTACAGCTAAGTACAGCCAGGTACTGCTTGTACAGCCAGGTACAGCCAGGTACAGCTAGGTACAGCTAGGTACAGCCAGGTACAGCCAGGTACAGCCAGGTACAGCCAGGTACAGCCAGGTACAGCTGGTACAGCTAAGTACAGCCAGGTACAGCCAGGTACAGCTAGGTACAGCCAGGTACAGCCAGGTACAGCTAGATACAGCTAGGTACAGCCAGGTACAGCTAGGTACAGCCAGGTACAGCTAGATACAGCTAGGTACAGCCAGGTACAGCTAGGTACAGCTAGGTACAGCTAGGTACAGCTAGGTACAGCCAGGTACAGCCAGATACAGCTAGGTACAGCTAGGTACAGCCAGGTACAGCCAGGTACAGCTAGGTACAGCCAGGTACAGCTAGGTACAGCTAGATACAGCTAGGTACAGCCAGGTACAGCTAGATACAGCTAGGTACAGCTAGGTACAGCTAGGTACAGCTAGGTACAGCCAGATACAGCCAGATACAGCTAGATACAGCCAGGTACAGCTAGGTACAGCTAGGTACAGCTAGGTACAGCCAGATACAGCTAGATACAGCCAGGTACAGCTAGGTACAGCTAGGTACAGCTAGGTACAGCCAGATACAGCTAGGTACAGCTAGGTACAGCCAGGTACAGCTAGGTACAGCTAGATACAGCTAGGTACAGCCAGATACAGCTAGATACAGCTAGATACAGCTAGGTACAGCCAGGTACAGCTAGGTACAGCTAGATACAGCTAGGTACAGCTAGGTACAGCTAGGTACAGCTAGGTACAGCCAGATACAGCTAGGTACAGCTAGATACAGCCAGGTACAGCTAGGTACAGCTAGGTACAGCTAGGTACAGCCAGATACAGCTAGATACAGCTAGGTACAGCTAGGTACAGCCAGATACAGCTAGGTACAGCTAGGTACAGCTAGGTACAGCCAGGTACAGCCAGATACAGCTAGATACAGCCAGGTACAGCTAGGTACAGCTAGGTACAGCTAGGTACAGCCAGATACAGCTAGATACAGCCAGGTACAGCTAGGTACAGCTAGGTACAGCTAGGTACAGCCAGATACAGCTAGGTACAGCCAGGTACAGCTAGGTACAGCTAGGTACAGCCAGGTACAGCTAGGTACAGCTAGATACAGCTAGGTACAGCCAGATACAGCTAGATACAGCTAGATACAGCTAGGTACAGCCAGGTACAGCTAGGTACAGCTAGGTACAGCCAGATACAGCTAGATACAGCCAGGTACAGCTAGGTACAGCTAGGTACAGCTAGGTACAGCCAGATACAGCTAGGTACAGCTAGGTACAGCCAGGTACAGCTAGATACAGCTAGGTACAGCCAGATACAGCTAGATACAGCTAGATACAGCTAGGTACAGCCAGGTACAGCTAGGTACAGCTAGATACAGCTAGGTACAGCCAGGTACAGCCAGGTACAGCCAGGTACCGCTAGGTACAGCTAGGTACAGCCAGGTACAGCCAGATACAGCTAGATACAGCCAGGTACAGCTAGATACAGCTAGATACAGCTAGGTACAGCCAGGTACAGCTAGGTACAGCCAGGTACAGCCAGATACAGCTAAGTACAGCCAGGTACAGTTAGGTACAGCCAGGTACAGCCAGGTACAGCTAAGTACAGCCAGGTACAGTTAGGTACAGCCAGGTACAGCCAGGTACAGCTAGGTACAGCCAGGTACAGCCTGGTACAGCTAAGTACAGCCAGGTACAGTTAGGTACAGCCAGGTACAGCCAGGTACAGCTAGGTACAGCCAGGTACAGCCTGGTACAGCCAGATACAGCTAGGTACAGCCAGGTACAGCCAGGTACAGCCAGGTACAGCTAGGTACAGCCAGATACAGCTAGGTACAGCCAGGTACAGCTAGGTACAGCCAGGTACAGCTAGGTACAGCCAGGTACAGCTAGGTACAGCCAGATACAGCTAAGTACAGCCAGGTACCGCTAGGTACAGCCAGGTACAGCCAGGTACAGCTAGGTACAGCCAGGTACAGCCAGGTACAGGTACAGCCAGATACAGCTAGGTACAGCCAGGTACAGCTAGGTACAGCCAGGTACAGCTAGGTACAGCCAGATACAGCTAGGTACAGCTAGGTACAGCCAGGTACAGCTAGGTACAGCCAGGTACAGCTAGGTACAGCCAGATACAGCTAAGTACAGCCAGGTACCGCTAGGTACAGCCAGGTACAGCCAGGTACAGCTAGGTACAGCTAGGTACAGCCAGATACAGCTAAGTACAGCCAGGTACAGCCAGGTACAGCTAGGTACAGCCAGGTACAGCCAGGTACAGCTAGGTACAGCCAGATACAGCTAGGTACAGCCAGGTACAGCTAGGTACAGCCAGGTAGGTACAGCCAGGTACAGCCAGCCAGATACAGCTAAGTACAGCCAGGTACAGCAGCCAGGTACAGCCAGGTACAGCTAGGTACAGCCAGGTACAGCCAGGTACAGCCAGGTACAGCCAGGTACAGCCAGGTACCGCTAGGTACAGCCAGGTACAGCCAGGTACAGCTAGGTACAGCCAGGTACAGCAGGTACAGCCAGGTACAGCCAGGTACAGCCAGATACAGCCAGGTACAGCTAAGTACAGCCAGGTACAGCCAGGTACAGCTAGGTACAGCCAGGTACAGCTAGGTACAGCCAGGTACAGCCAGGTACAGCTAGGTACCGCTAGGTACAGCCAGTACAGCCAGGTACAGCCAGGTACAGCTAGGTACAGCTAGGTACAGCCAGGTACAGCCAGGTACAGCCAGGTACAGCCAGGTACAGCCAGGTACAGCCAGGTACAGCTAAGTACAGCCAGGTACAGCCAGGTACAGCTAGGTACAGTTAGGTACAGCCAGGTACAGCCAGGTACAGCTAGGTACAGCTAGGTACAGTTAGGTACAGCTAGGTACAGCCAGGTACAGCCAGGTACAGCTAGGTACAGCCAGGTACAGCCAGGTACAGCTAGGTACAGCTAGGTACAGCCAGGTACAGCTAGGTACAGCTAGGTACAGCCAGGTACAGCTAGGTACAGCCAGGTACAGCCAGGTACAGCTAGGTACAGCCAGGTACAGCCAGGTACAGCCAGGTACAGCTAGGTACAGCCAGGTACAGCCAGGTACAGCCAGGTACAGCCAGGTACAGCCAGGTACAGCCAGGTACAGCTAGAGGCAGGTACAGCCAGGTACAGCTAGGTACAGCCAGGTACAGCTAGGTACAGCCAGGTACAGCCAGGTACAGCTAGATACAGCCAGGTACAGCTAGGTACAGCCAGGTACAGCCAGGTACAGCCAGGTACAGCCAGGTACAGCTAGATACAGCCAGGTACAGCTAGGTACAGCCAGGTACAGCTAGGGTACAGCCAGGTACAGCCAGGTACAGCCAGGTACAGCTAGGTACAGCCAGGTACAGCCAGGTACAGCTAGATACAGCCAGGTACAGCTAGGTACAGCCAGGTACAGCCAGGTACAGCCAGGTACAGCCAGGTACAGCTAGATACAGCCAGGTACAGCTAGGTACAGCTAGGTACAGCCAGGTACAGCCAGGTACAGCCAGGTACAGCCAGGTACAGCCAGATACAGCCAGGTACAGCCAGGTACAGCCAGATACAGCCAGATACAGCCAGGTACAGCCAGGTACTGCAATGGTACAGCCAGGTACAGCCAAGGTACAGCCAGGTACAGCCAGGTACAGCCAGGTACAGCTAGATACAGCTAGGTACAGCCAGGTACAGCCAGGTACAGCCAGGTACAGCTAGGTACAGCCAGGTACAGCCAGGTACAGCTAGGTACAGCTAGGTACAGCCAGGTACAGCCAGGTACAGCTAGGTACAGCCAGGTACAGCTAGATACAGCTAGGTACAGCCAGGTACAGCTAGGTACAGCCAGGTACAGCTAGATACAGCTAGGTACAGCCAGGTACAGCCAGGTACAGCTAGGTACAGCTAGATACAGCTAGGTACAGCCAGGTACAGCTAGATACAGCTAGGTACAGCCAGGTACAGCTAGGTACAGCCAGGTACAGCTAGGTACAGCCAGGTACAGCCAGGTACAGCCAGATACAGCCAGGTACAGCCAGGTACAGCCAGGTACAGCCAGGTACAGCCAGGTACAGCCAGGTACAGCCAGGTACAGCCAGGTACAGCTAGGTACAGCCAGGTACAGCTAGATACAGCTAGGTACAGCCAGGTACAGCTAGATACAGCTAGGTACAGCCAGGTACAGCCAGGTACAGCCAGGTACAGCTAGATACAGCCAGGTACAGCCAGGTACAGCCAGGTACAGCCAGGTACAGCCAGGTACAGCCAGGTACAGCCAGGTACAGCTTAGGTACAGCCAGGTACAGCCAGGTACAGCCAGGTACAGCCAGGTACAGCCAGGTACAGCCAGGTACAGCCAGGTACAGCCAGGTACAGCCAGGTACAGCCAGGTACAGCCAGGTACAGCTTGGTACAGCCAGGTACAGCCAGGTACAGCCAGGTACAGCCAGGTACAGCCAGAGTACAGCCAGGTACAGCCAGGTACAGCTAGGTACAGCCAGGTACAGCCAGGTACAGCCAGGTACAGCCAGGTACAGCTAAAGTACAGCCAGGTACAGCCAAGGTACAGCCAGGTACAGCCAGGTACAGCCAGGTACAGCCAGGTACAGCTTGGTACAGCCAGGTACAGCCAGGTACAGCCAGGTACAGCCAGGTACAGCCAGGTACAGCCAGGTACAGCTAGGTACAGCCAGGTACAGCCAGGTACAGCCAGGTACAGCCAGGTACAGCCAGGTACAGCCAGGTACAGCCAGGTACAGCCAGGTACAGCCAGGTACAGCCAAGACCCCATTTTTGATTGGCAGTTTTTCTAATTTAATTTTAGGTTGCTTGTTGTACCAAATACATATTGCCATTGCTCTGTGAACTGTTTTAAAGAACGTCTCAGTGATATGATGGGAGATCATCTGCAAAGGACCTAACAGCCGGGGGGGGGAGTACATTCATTTTAATTACCGCAATACATCTGACCAATAAAGTCTCAACGAGGATCACCCAATCAGATCCTCCATCTATCAAATATAAAAAATAATATATCCCATTTAGCAGATCGCTTTGTCCAAATCGACTACAATCGGCTGAGCCACTACTTTTACGTACTGGGTAGTCCTCAGCGAATCGATCCTCACACGCTAGTTGCAAGCGCCATGCTCTATCGACTGAGCCACTAGGACCACCCAAATAGATCCTCCATCTACTCGACTACATCTCTTTCTACTGAATAGACTGCTAAGCAGATCCTCCATCTATTGACTACATCTCTTTCTACTGAATAGACTGCTAATCAGATCCTCCATCTACTGACTACATCTCTTTCTACTGAATAGACTGCTAAGCAGATCCTCCATCTACTGACTACATCTCTTTCTACTGAATTGACTGCTAAGCAGATCCTCCTCCATCTACTGACTACATCTCTTTCTACTGAATAGACTGCTAATCAGATCCTCCATCTATTGACTACATCTCTTTCTACTGAATAGACTGCTAATCAGATCCTCCATCTATTGACTACATCTCTTTCTACTGAATAGATTGCTAATCAGATCCTCCATCTATCACCCAATCAGATCCTCCATCTACTGACTACATCTCTTTCTACTGAATAGACTGCTAATCAGATCCTCCATCTATTGACTACATCTCTTTCTACTGACTAGACTGCTAAGATCCTCCATCTATCACCCAAATAGACTGCTAATCAGATCCTCCATCTATTGACTACATCTCTTTCTACTGAATAGACTGCTAAGCAGATCCTCCCATCTACTGACTACATCTCTTTCTACTGAATAGACTGCTAATCAGATCCTCCTCCATCTATTGACTACATCTCTTTCTACTAAATAGACTGCTAATCAGATCCTCCTCCATCTACTGACTACATCTCTTTCTACTGAATAGACTGCTAAGCCAGATCCTCCTCCATCTATTGACTACATCTCTTTCTACTGAATAGACTGCTAAGCAGATCCTCCATCTACTGACTACATCTCTTTCTACTGAATAGACTGCTAATCAGATCCTCCTCCATCTACTGACTACATCTCTTTCTACTGAATAGACTGCTAAGCAGATCCTCCATCTACTGACTACATCTCTTTCTACTGAATAGATTGCTAATCAGATCCTCCATCTATAGACTACATCTCTTTCTACTGAATAGACTGCTAAGCAGATCCTCCATCTATTGACTACATCTCTTTCTACTGAATAGACTGCTAAGCAGATCCTCCATCTATTGACTACATCTCTTTCTACTGAATAGACTGCTAATCAGATCCTCCATCTACTGACTACATCTCTTTCTACTGAATAGACTGCTAAGCAGATCCTCCATCTACTGACTACATCTCTTTCTACTGAATAGACTGCTAAGCAGATCCTCCATCTACTGACTACATCTCTTTCTACTGAATAGACTGCTAAGCAGATCCTCCATCTACTGACTACATCTCTTTCTACTGAATAGACTGCTAATCAGATCCTCCTCCATCTACTGACTACATCTCTTTCTACTGAATAGACTGCTAAGCAGATCCTCCTCCATCTACTGACTACATCTCTTTCTACTGAATAGACTGCTAAGCAGACCTCCTCCATCTACTGACTACATCTCTTTCTACTGACTAGACTGCTAATCAGATCCTCCTCCAGGCTGCATGATTTATGTAAGATGACATCCGACAGTTCCCTGGAGAGGCGCACTTAATATAGACACCCTTAATATAGACACCCTTAACCTTAATATAGACACCCTTAATATAGACACCACTTAACCTTAATATAGACACCCTTAATATAGACACCCTTAACCTTAATATAGACACCTCTTAATATAGACACCCTTAACCTTAATATAGACACCCTTAATATAGACACCCTTAATATAGACACACCTAATATAGACACCCTTAATATAGACACACCTTAATATAGACACCCTTAATATAGACACCCTTAACCTTAATATAGACACCCTTAACCTTAATATAGACACCCTTAATATAGACACCCTTAATATAGACACTCTTAATATAGACACCCTTAACCTTAATATAGACACCTTAACCTTAATATAGACACCCTTAATATAGACACTCTTAATATAGACACCCTTAACCTTAATATAGACACCCTTAATATAGACACATTAATATAGACACCCTTAATATAGACACCCTTAATATAGACACCTCAATATAGACACTTAATATAGACACCCTTAACCTTAATATAGACAACATTAATATAGACACCCTTAAGATAGACACCCTTAACCTTAATATAGACACCCTTAATATAGACACCCTTAATATAGACAACATTAATATGTGTGGGTATAGACAACATTAATATGTGTGTCTCTTGTCCAGGGCTGAACTCTGACCCTTTGGGGGTCATGTGGTCAACAACAAAAAGCTCCAATGTTGAGTAAAGTATTTTGACTATTTCAACTGGAATAAATGCTGCCCTTGGTAACAATCACCAACACATGCAGTTAAAATAGAATACTATAGCCTACCATGACTATATCCTACCATGACTATATCCAACCCAACTCCATGTGTTGTCACTATCATGTATCCTACCATGACTATATCCTACCATGACTACATCCATGTGTTGTCACTATCATGTATCCTACCATGACTATATCCAACCCAGCTCCATGTGTTGCCACTATCATGTATCCTACCATGACTATATCCAACCCACCTCCATGTGTTGCCACTATCATGTATCCTACCATGACTATATCCAACCCTAACTCCATGTGTTGCCACTATCATGTATCCTACTTGGCTGAAGCTTTGATCCAGTGGAAGAAGTATTGAGGAGAAGGAGGTTAAAGGTCACCCCAGGATACAGCTGTTACTCTACACTATCCCTAGATAATACAGTAATGAGAGAAAATGTATAGAATATTTAGGGTCCTATCAAATATATCTCTATAACATCTGCTTTGTTTTTTTTAACCTAATTCATTTTTTTTCTCTCAAATTCTGTTTTCTCTAATTAGTTTTTCCAGATTTCTGATTTGTCCCCATTTCTCTGTTTTTCTCTCTAAATCACACTGTTAATAGAGAAACTACACAACTGGATGCTCTAAGTCCACAACAATACTTAAACCACATCAGGAGAACACGTTTGAAGTCTGAGAAAAATCTAAGAAATGTTTATTTTTGTG
Organism: Oncorhynchus masou masou; assembly: GCF_036934945.1. NCBI lineage: Eukaryota > Metazoa > Chordata > Actinopteri > Salmoniformes > Salmonidae > Oncorhynchus > Oncorhynchus masou. The sequence continues at coordinate 224 of NW_027013498.1, read as the reverse complement.
TGTAGATACCCTTTAATTCAAGTGACACCAGCAAGAGCCTTGCTTGGTTAGTGGTGTCTCTGTAGCACACATGTGATTGAAGAGTTTTCTGAACAAATCACAACTGGATTGATGCAAATAGTCATGATATCATTCTGCCAGGTTTTGGGTAATCTTTTCCATCAACCAGAAGATGGTTGTCATTTGCATCATCGCTAACAGCTACACATAGTGGATCATTAGCA
>NW_027013497.1:0-16032 GCF_036934945.1 Oncorhynchus masou masou | reverse complement strand
ATTGAGTACAGTATATACATATGAGATGAGTATGTAAACAAAGTGGCATAGTTAAAGTGGCTAGTGATACATGTCTTACATAAAGATGCAGTAGATGATATAGAGTACAGTATATACGTATACATATGAGATGAATAATGTAGGATATGTATATTAGGAAGCATTGTTTAAAGTGGCTAGTGATATATTTTACATAATTTCCCATCAATTCCCATTAAAGTGGCTGGAAGCTGAGTCAGTGTTTTGGCAGCCACTCAATGTTAGTGGTGGCTGTTTAACAGTCTGATGGCCTTGAGATAGAAGCTGTTTTTCAGTCTCTCGGTCCCAGCTTTGATGCACCTTGTACTGACTCGCCTTCTGGATGATAGCGTGACCAGGCAGTGGCTCGGTGGTTGTTGTCCTTGATGATCTTTATGGCCTTCCTGTGACATTGGGTGGTGTAGGTCTCTAGTGTAGGTGTCTAGTGTATGTGTCTAGTGTAGGTGTCTAGTGTAGGTGTCTAGTGTAGGTGTCTAGTGTTTGGAGGAGAAGAAAGTGAAAGTGCTAAAGTGAAAGTGCAATATGTGCCATGTAAGAAAGCTAACATTTAAGTTCCTTGTTCAGAACGTGAACATGAGAAATTATGAAAGCTGGTGGTTCCTTTTAACATGAGTCTTCAATATTCCCAGGTAAGAAGTTTTAGGTTGTAGTTAATATAGTAATTATAGGACTATTTCTCTCAAACCATTTGTATTTCATATACCTTTGACTATTGGATGTTCTTATAGGCACTTTAGTATTGCCAGTGTAACAGTATAGCTCCCATCCCTCTCTCTCGCTCTTACCTGGGCTCAAACCAGGAACACAATGACAACAGCCACCCATCGCTTCACAAAAGTCGGTACTTGCAGAGCAAGGGAACAACTACCCAAGTCTCCGAGCGAGTGACATTTTGAAACGCTATTAGCGCTCACCCCGCTAACTAGCTAGCCATTTCACATCGGTTACACCAGCCTTATCTCGGGAGTTGATAGGCTTGAAGTCATAAACAGCGTAATGCTTGAACCATTGCGAAGAGCTGCTGGCAGAACGCACGAAAGTGCTGTTTGAATGAATGCCTACGAGCCTGCTGCTGCCTACCACCGCTCAGTCAGACTGCTCTATCAAATATCAAATCAAAGACTTAATTATAACATAATAACACACAGAAATACGAGTCTGTAGTCATTAATATGGTAGAATCCGGAAACTATCATTTCAAAAACAAAACGTTTATTATTTCAGTGAAATACGGAACCGTTCGGTATTTTATCTAACGGGCGGCATCCCTAAATCTAAATATTCCTGTTACATTTTACAACCTTCAATGTTATGTCATAATTACGTAAAATTCTGACAAATTATTTTGCAATGAGTCAGACTGCACAAACTGTTGCTATACCCTGACTCTGCGTGCAATGACACGCAAGTGTCACGCCCTGGTCTATATTTATTATGTTATCTTAAATTATTGAGTCAGGCCAGGGTGTGACATGGGTTTATTTGTAGTGTGTTTCGTCTTGGGGTTGTGTGGGGTGTATAGATTAGTCTATGGCTGCCTGAGGCGGTTCTCAATCAGAGTCAGGTGATTATCGTTGTCTCTGATTGGGAACCATATTTAGGTAGCCTGGGTTTCACTGTCTGTTTGTGGGTGATTGTTCCTGTCTCTGTGTTTGTTGCACCAGTCAGGGCTGTTTCGGTTTTTCGACGTTTGTTGTTTTTGTATTGTTCGTGTTTCGTCATAATTAAAGATGTATCTAACGAACCACGTTTGCATTTTGGTCCGATCCTTATTCCACCTCTTTCACAGAGAAGGAGGTAGAAGAAAGTTACAGCAAGTTACAGCAAGAGAAGTGACACAATTTCATCTTGTTAATATTGCCTGCTCATCTAGATTTCTTTTAGCTAAATATGCAGGTTTAAAAATATATACTTTGTTCATTGGTTTTAAGAAAGGCATTGGTGTTTATGGTTAGGTAGAGTCGCAACGATTGTGCTTTTTTGCAAATGCGCTTTTTGTTAAATCATCCCTCTGCGTTGCATCGATTATATGCTACGCAGGACACGCTAGATAAACTAGTAATATCATCAACCATGTGTAGTCATAACTAGTGATTATGATTGATTGATTGTTTTTTTATAAGATAAGTTTAATGCTAGCTAGCAACTTACCTTGGCTTCTTACTGCGTTCCAAACAGGCAGTCTCCTCGTGGAGTGCAATGAGAGGCAGGTGGTTAGAGAGTTGGACTAGTTAACTAAGGTTGCAAGATTGAATCTCGGAGCTGACAAGGTAAAAGTCGTTCTGCCCTGAACAAGGCAGTTAACCCCACCGTTCCCAGGCCATCATTGAAAGTAAGAATGTGTTCTCTGACTTGCCTACTGAAATAAAGATTCAATAAAGGTGTAAAAAAAAAATTGGCCAAATCGGTGTCCAAAAATGCCGATTTCCAACTGCTAAGAAAACTTGAAATCGGCCCTAATTAATCGACCATTCCGATTAATCGTCGACCTCTAGTATGGAGGTCTATAGAGCCTGTCCCTATTCCTAATTTCTATAACCATTAGTTTACCTGTGTAATAATGGTATATGATCGGAAACACTTGCAAACATGGTCCTGTTTTATCAGTTGCTGTGCTGATCAACGGGCAGTTCATTACCTTTGTCAAATTAATATGTAGCTGAAAGTTGTGTGCATTTGTATCTATTTTTGCAATAAAGATGACGCTAAAATAATCATTTTAACCTTTAATTAAGTAGGCAAGTCAGTTAAGAACAAATTCTTATTTTCAATGACAACACAGTGGGTTAACTGCCTTGTTCAGGGGCAGAACAAGAGATTTTTATCTTGTCAGCTCGGGGATTTGATCTTGCAACCTCTGGTTACATGTCCAATGCTCTAACCACTAGGCTACCTGCCACCCCTATTAGTACTCAGACCCCTTGTCACGTCTAGTCAAGGTGGGTGGAATCAGGCGCAGGGAGCAGAATGCAATAATAAAGTTTATTCTCCGGTGAACAAAAAACAGTCAACCCAAAACAGACAGGGTGAAATATCCAAAACAGGATAAAGACTAACCGGATAAAAACAAACAGCAAACACCGACAGACAAAACGAAATGACAAAAATAAACAATCCCGCACAAAACAAGGGCGGGACAACCTACATTAAATACAGACACTAATTAACTAAACAACACACAGGTGAAACCAATTAGACAAAACCAACAGATACACGAAAAGGGATCAGTAGTGGCTAATAGGGACGGTGACGACGACCGCACGAGCACCGCCGAATGGGCAGGAGAGCCAACTTCGCGGAAGTCGTGACACCCCTTCACGTTTTGTTATGTTACAGCATTATTCTAAAATGTATTAAAAGTTTTTTTCTCCTCATGAATCTACACACAATACCCCATAATGACAAAGAAACAACTGTTTTTTAGAAAGAAAAAAAACTGCAGTATCACATTTACATAAGTATTCAGACCCTTTAGTCAGTACTTTGTTGAAGCACCTTGGCAGCGATTACAGCCTTGAATCTTCTTGAGTATGACACTACAAGCTTGGCACACCTTTATTTGTGTAACGGCTGTTGGTGGAAGAAGGTGAGGACCAAGGTGCAACGTGGTGCGTGTTCATGTTTGTTTATTGACACTGAACACTAAATACAAAAATAACAAAGGGAATAACCGAAACAGTCCTGAAATGTGAAAAACACTAAACAGAAATCAACTACCCACAAACCCATGTGGGAAAAAGCTACCCTAAGAATGGTTCTCAATCAGCGACAACGATAGACAGCTGCCTCTGATTGAGAACCACATCCGGCCAAGCAACAAAGAAATACAAAACATAGAAAATTAACATAGAATGCCCACCTTAGTCACACCCTGGCTCAACCAAAATAGAGAACAAAGCCTCTATGGCCAGCGCGTGACAATTTGGGGAGTTTCTACCATTCTCTCTGCAGATCCTCTCAAGCTCTGTCAGGATTGATGGGAGCATCACGCACAGCATTTTCCAGGTCTCTCCAGAGATGTTCGATCGGGTTCATGTCCGGAATCTGGCTGGGCCGCTCAAGGACATTCAGAGACTTGTCCTGAAGCCGCTCCTGCGTTGTCTTGGCTGTGTGCTTAGGGTTGTGGTCCTGCGAAGGTGAATTCGCCCAGTCTGAAGTCCTGAGCACTCTGGAGCAGGTTTTCCTCAAGGATCTCTCTGTACTTTACTCCGCTCATCTTTCCCTTGATCCTGACTCGTCTCCTCAGTCCCTGCCTTCTGAAAAACATCCCTACAGCATAATGCTGCCACCACCATGCTTCACCGTAGGGATGGTATTGGCCTGGTAATGAGCGGCGCCTGGTTTTCTCCAGACGAGACAAGCCAAATAGTTCAAAATTGGTTTGTTAAGATAAGAGAATCTTATTTCTCGTGGTCTGAGAGTGATTTAGGTGACTTTTGGCAAACTCCAATTGGGCTGTCATGTGCCTTTTACTGAGGAGTGGTTTCTGTCTGGCAACTCTACCATAAAGACCTGAGTGCTGCAGAGATGGTTGTCCTTCTGGAAGGTTCTCCCATCTCCACAGAGGAACTCTGGAGCTCTGTCAGAGTGACCATCGGGGTTCTTGGTCACCTCCCACACAGATACCAATTCCCATTCCAAGTTGAAAGATCCCAATTAAGAACACTGCTTCTCAGTGTCATCCCCGGTTCTCATTTACCGCTAACGAGCAATCGAGCTGGTTAATTGAGGTCAAAAGTCCTCTACTGATTGCACTTTCACCATCCCCCTTTCTCCCTCTCCTCATCCCCCCTTTCTCACCCCTCTCCCACCACACCCCTCCCTGTGAGCGACAGTGACCCTCTTCCACCCTCCATCTCTGTCATGTAAATCTGAAGGACCAGAGGAGATACTGTCTGACCCAGGCTCTCAGCCTCTTCCTAATCCCTGAAAGAGACACCCTGAGCGGGGACAGATGCACATTTTTACACAACACCAGGCTTATCTACAGCCAGCCCTACCTACTCTAAGCTGTAGCCACAGTGATATTGGAACAGAACAACCCCTGGCTGTCACAGCACTATCAGAGAGCGAAAAAAAAGAGAGAGAGAGGCCCCCTCCTCCTTCTGACAAGATCTGGTCATGCCACACGGCATCCGTATCAGTGGCTGACGTCAATGGCCAATAGAGATAATGGAGCACTGAGGGTGGTTTGATCGTTTGGGTGGCTCCCAGGCAATACAACTGTGTGTTTGAGTGTGTGTGTACCTCAGTGGGGGAAACTAACAGAACCACTTGGTCAACAAACACTGGTTCAATCATTCCCACAACTCTAATGATTTGTTCATCTTTTTCTCTTCGGTGACGATCCCTCATCAACCAGTGTTTCCTTTCCCTCTTAGTAAATTATACATTAAATGATATGTGGCCTCCACAATAGTATAGGCATTGGCTCAGTGTTAAATTCAAATCTCCCTATCATCATATATAAACCAATGACACCACTCTCAATGAAAATTCGCAAAACAACTTGATGGGAGGTACACAACACACTCCCCGCCTCTCTCGTCATGAGCTGTCAGGCCATTACCGAGAACCATACCAGATTTTTTTTTAACAGGGTCGTTAGCCATTAAGTGTATTTTCTGCGCCTTCCTAGCTCATATTCTAGATGTCGGATTAAAAAACGAGGCTATCGCGTCCATAAAGTGACAAGTTGGACTTAAAAAATGCCATATTGACTAAGATTTAGAGGTGCAACAGTTTTTATAAAATGTATAATTTATCGCTCTCCCCAGGTCATTTCTGTCCATTAAGAACCAACAATGTTCTTTTTATAGCATTTCTGACAATGTGAACATATTTTCAGCCGAATCTCAGAGTACTTGGCTGCTATTATAGCCAGTTAGCTCACCAACTAGCCAGCAGCTAGTCAATGAGACTGTACCAAAAATCGGTATTTTTCAGAATAGATACAGATAGAAATTTGGGACCATCCTTACAGTGAGGCATGGTAGTGGCAGCATCATCATGCTGTGGAGATGTTTTCCAGTGGCAGGGACTGGGAGACTAGTCGGGATCGAGGGAAAGGTGAATGGAGTAAAGTACAGAGATCCTTGATGGAAACCTTCGGAGACAGAGTCTCTGAATGTCCTTGAGTGGCCCAGACAGATTCCGGACATGAACCCGATTGAACATCTCTGGAAAGACCTGAAAATAAGCTGAGCAGTGACGCTCCCCATCCCAACCTGACAGAGCTTGAGAGGCTAGTAGAGAATGGGAGAAACTCCCCAAATACAGGTGTGCCAAGCTTGTAGTGTCACGCAAGAAGACTTGAGGCTGTAATCGCTGCCAAGGGTACTTCAACAAAGTACTGAGTGAAGAGGTCTGAATTTTAATAAATATGATATTGCAGTTTAGCATTTTTTATACTTTTGCTAAAATGTCAAAAACCTGTTTTTGCTTTGTCATTATTGGGTAGTGTGTGTAGAAAAATAGTCACGTGCATATAACTACAAGGCTTCAATGTCACGATTGACATATTCAAATGAGATGGAGTTGCTCTATTATCATCGAAGGGGAGCTGGAGATATCCCTAATGAACCAATGGGCTTACAGAGGGTTCAAATGCCAGCTTTCCAAAAGCGAGGGTTAAAATGTCAGCCAGTCAAAGAAAAGCTACAACAGCACAGGGTGGAGGGGTGGGTCCTTTCAGTTCACTAGGGTTGAGTCTGAGAATGAGGAGAGTTATTGGGAAGCCCTGTAGTTCTGCTGTTAATACGCTGTCATGAGGAGGGTTATTGGGAAGCCCTGTGGTTCTCTGTCACATTAGCCTTCCCTGGATGTCATCCAAGATCTGCTGCTATCCAGGGAGGCAACTGATGTGTCCCAAATGGCACCCTAATTCCTACTAAAAGTAGTGCACTTTATAGAGAAAATAGTGCCATTTGGGACACAATCTATGAGCCATTTCACCAGCAAGAGGGATATTGGATCAATGTGCACCCGAACAAAAGTAACGTGTGCAGACAGATGGGTGATATTGCCTGTTACGAATCCCTTTTGGCCCGACAGTCTAGGGGGGTGGTAATGGGACCCGTAACATAACTCATGCAAATTATAATAGTGACAAAGTAAAAATGTGAACGAAATAACCAGGACAACTGAAATCTACCGTCAAACTCAAGGTTTTTTTGAAAACACACGGCAATGGGGGGGGGCAGGAAAAGGGGCTGAGCTGGACCCAAGGAAAGAAACAATAAGTATTCAAAAACACCTAGAGCTAGACTAGCCTACTTTAACAACAGCTAACTAACTAACCAAGAATACAGTGGTTAACAAAGTCTACCTACGGGTAGTGTATGCCCATGGGCGACTTGTCTTGGTTTCCCCTTTTCCCACCAGCAAACAAACAAACACCATAACCAAAAACAATACTCACAGGTGAGGACAAAGTGCTATGGAGGTGCTCAAACAAAAGAGAGGTTAATACACAATGAGAGAGTGAAACACAGAGACCTACAAACATGGCATTTACAGAGAGATTGAGCTCTAAAGCAAACAACTGACAGGGTTTTTAAACCAAGGGAAAGGAACTGTGATAGGGTAGGAAACAGGAGGAGGTGTGTCTTCTGATTGATGATTGGATTGGTGACTGATTGGGGAGTGATGATTTTCACCTGTGAGGGGAGAAGGAGAGAAAAGAACACAGGATACACACACAGGATACTGGTATCCGTAACATTGCCAGTAAGCTATCATACAGTATGTACTGTAATAGATACCTGGGATATTGCTCTGAGGCATCAACACACTGGATTTGATAATAGTATTCCTACCATAGTCATGGGGATGTGGTAAAGAGATGCATATCTATAGCCTTGTCCCAGATCTGTTTGTGCTGTCTTGCCAACTCGTAAGGTTATTGTCATGACATGCCAAACAATGACAATGACCATAGGAGTTGGCAAGACAGCACAAATAAATCTAGGACCAGGCTACTATTGCTATGCATAAAAAAGCCTATAATTAATCAAGTATATCATATATATATATTAATAAGTATATCAATCGATAGCTAATCGATGGTCAGAGGATAAGGGCAGTGAATGGGTCCTTTAGCGTCACAACACTGTCAGGACCCGGTTACGAACCTGGGTCTCCGGAGTGAGAAACAGTCACTTAACCAACTGAGCCACAAATAGTCAGCAGAACCCAGAAGATGAGGCAGACACAGCAGTACTTAAGACGGTGTATTTAATAAAGTAAAAAGGAGAAGTCCTTCAATACAAAAATGGCAAATCCAAAAGGTGGTAGGAATAGCACAAAAAAGCCTCAAGAGATACTCAAAAAACAAAAACAGAATTCCACAAGAGCATCCACCGGAATCGACAAGAATACACAGAACACTAGGGCTGGGTGCTAACATACAAACACAGAGCACAGAACTGAGGGAAACTAAGGGTTTAAATACAATCAGGGGGAAACGAGGCACAGGTGCAAATAATAATGGGGAACAAGGGAAAAACATAAGGTCAAAAAGCACAATGGGGGCATCTAGTGACCAAAACCCGGAACAACCCTGGCCAAATCCTGACAGAATCCCCCCTAGGAACGGCTCCTGACGTTCCTACCAGCTCTCTCAGGGTGGAGGGCCCTGAACTGACGAATGAGGTCAGGGTCCAGGATGTCTTTGGCAGGAACCCAGGAGCGCTCCTCGACCGTAGCCTTCCCAGTCCACCAGATACTGCCAGGACCGCTGCACCCGGCGGAATCCAGTATCCGATGGACGGTATAAGCCGGCTGGCCTCCAATGACACGAGGCGGAGGGGAGGTCTGTCTGCCGGGACAAGGGGAGAAAAACAACAGGTTTTAACAATGAAATGTGAAATGTGGGATTAATCTTAAGGGATCTGGGTAAGTGTAGGCGATAAGAAACTGGGTTAACTCTCCTGGCAACCTTGAAGGGACCGATGTATTTTGGGACAGCTTGCGAGACTCCACCCGTAGAGGTAAGTCTCTTGTGGAGAGCCAGACTCTCTGGCCGGGGCGCAGGGTAGGCCCGGGACGGCGACGTCTGTTGGCTTGTTGTTGGTACCTCTGTGAGAACGCATAAGATTAAGACGGGTCTTCCTCCACATAAGCCGACAGCGTCTGACGAACTTCAAGGCTGGGAAGGCACTCTGACTTCTGCCTCCTGGTCCGGGAACAATGGAGGAGCATAGCCAAACTGACACTCGTGCGGGGACATACCAGTGGAGGAGGAGCGCAAGGTGTTGTGCGCGTATTCGGCCCAAACAATAAAGGATGACCATGTGGACGGGTTGTCACGAGTCATACATCGGAGGGTGGTTTCCAGCTCTTGATTCATCCTCTCTGTTTGGCCGTTGGACTCCGGATGGTACCCTGAAGATAGACTGGCAGAAGCCCCCATGAGTTGGCAGAAGGCCTTCCAAAACCTTGAGGCGAACTGGGGACCTCTGTCAGAAACCATATCTTGAGGAATGCCGAAGACTCGGAACACATGATTAATTACCAACTCAGCCGTTTCTTTGGCAGAAGGTAACTTAGTCAGAGGGACGAACCTGGCCGCCTTTGAAAACCTGTCGATTATGACTAGGATAGTAGTATTGCCATGGGATGGAGGAAGTCCAGTAATAAAGTCCAATGAGATATGGGACCAGGGTCTGTGGGGAACAGGTAAAGGGTGAAGGAGTCCTTGAGGGCGGAGGTGAGAAGATTTGCCCTGGCAGCACACGGGACAGGCATTGACGAAAGTGGCAACGTCTTCTCTTATGGTAGGCCACCAGAACTTACGCTGGATGAACTCCAAGGTGCGACCTACGCCCGGATGACAGGTGAGGGCGAGAGGAGTGCCCCCACAGAAGGACCTGAGTCCTCACTGCCTTGGGGACAAACAACCGATTGGCAGGACCTCCTTTCGGGTCCGGTTCGCTAGCTTGAGACACGTCTCACGGTATCCTCAACTTGCCACGAGATCGGAGCCACAATCTTAGCAGCAGGAAGGACAGGCATGTCCGTGTCATCTCGAATGGCAGGAGCGTAGACTGGGACAGGGCATCCGGTTTGAGATTCTTCGACCCGGGCCGATAGGTGAGGATAAACTGAATCGATTGAAGAAAAGAGACCATCTAGCTTGTCTAGAGTTCAACCGCTTCGCCTGCTGGATATACTCAGATTTTTGTGGTCCGTAAGCACTTGAAACGGGTGAGAAGCCCCCTCGAGCCAGTGTCTCCATTCCTTCAATGCCATCTTAACCGCTAGGAGTTCACGATCCCCCACATCGTAGTTCCTCTCAGTCGGGTAAGCCGGTGTGAGAAGAAAGCGCACGGATGAAGCTTCTTGTCTTCACCCCTCTGAGACAGGACAGCTCCAACACCAACCTCTGATGCGTCTACCTCCACCACAAATGGTTCATCTGTAGTCGGTAGTATCAGGATGGGAGCAGAGAGAACGTGCTTGAGTCCTTGGAAGGCCGTCTCAGCTTCTCTTCCCCACAAAAACCTTGCATTGCCACCCTTGGTTAAAGCTGAGAGAGGGGCTGCCACCAAGCTGAAGTTCTTGATGAACTTGCGGTAAAAGTTTGTGAAGCCCAGGAAACGCTGAACTTCCTTAACGGATTTGGGGTGGGCCAATCCGCTACCGCCCCTACCTTCCTGGGGTCCATTTGGACTCCCGACCGGGTTCCACTACAAATCCCAGGAATTGTACTGGATGAATGGAATTCACATTTTTCCGGCTTAACGACAGATGGCTGTCTAGGAGGCGTTTGAGTACTTGTCTGACATGCTTAGTGTGTTCTTGAAGGAGCTCGAAAAGATGAGGATGTCATCCAAGTAAACGAACACAAATATGTTAAGCATATCCCTAAGCACATCGTTTATGAGTGCTTGGAACACCGCTGGGGCGTTGGTCAGGGCCGAAGGAGCATCACCAAGTATTCATAGTGACCAGTAGGCGTGTTGGAAAGCGGTCTTCCACTCACCAGGTCTGATCCGCACAAGATGGTATGCGTTCCGCAGGTCAAGCTAGTGAAAACAACTGCTTCCTGGAGCAGCTCGAAGGCTGTGGCCATAGGGGTAGCGGGTATGATTCTGGACGGTTATGGCATTGAGTCCCCGGGCAGTCGATGCAGGGACGTAATCCCACCGTCTTTCTTGGCCACAAAGAAACCCTGCTCCCGCCGGGGGTGGATGGACGCATGAGGCCTGCTTCCGGCGTCCTTGATGTAGGTATCCATAGCAGCTCACGTTCGGGTGGAGATAGGGAAAAGATCCGACCCCTGGGGAAATAGCAAGTGCCCGGAAACAGGTCGATGGGGCAATCGTAGGTCTATGGGGTGGTAGCATGGTGGCCCTCTGTTTGCTAAACACCAGTTTGAGGTCATGGTAACACTCGGGAACTCGGGTCAGGTCGATGGATTCTAAAGACTCGGGGAGTAGAACTCTCGGGAATTCTGGAAAATACAAGTAGCTTGGCACGTAGGACCCCACTGCTTGATAGTGCCCATAGACCAGTCGATGTGAAGGTTATGGCTGTGAAGCCAGGGGTATCCAAGGACGAGAGGAACTCGGAACAGGAGATCAAATGAAAGTTCATCAATTCCTGGTGTTGTGAAACTGAAAGTGGCAAGGAGGTAGTGACATGAGTGACAAGTCCAGATCCCAAAGGGCTTCCATCCAATGTAGTGACCCTCATGGGTTCACTTAGAGGTTCAGAGGAACGCCATTCTCCTTCGCCAGACACCATCCATGAAGTTACCTGCGGCTCCAGAGTCTACCAAGGCTTGAAGGTGAAGCTTGTGGTTGTCCCAGGAGAGGGTGACTGGAATGAGCAGGCGGAGTTGGACGGATGGGAGGAGGTTATGTTTCCGTTACAGTTCCCCCCGGTCTGTACGGGACAGAGCGTTTCCCTGGAGCCCGGGACACGTGGAACGGAAATGGCCCGGTTTGCCGCAATATAGACAGCGGCCGCTCCTCATCTGGCGGTCTCTCTCAGCCTGGGAGATGCGTCCAATCTGCATGGGTTCCGATGGAGCCAGCGAGGATAAAGGTGGGGACTCAGAGCTGGGACTGATAGGGGCTAGAGGTCTACGGTTGAGTTCTCTCTCTCTCAGACGCTGGTCAATGCGTGAGGCCAACTTGATCAGGGACTCGAGATTGTCCGGTGGTTCCCGAGTGGCCAGTTCATCTTGGATAGTGTCGGAAAGGCCTTTCAGAAAGCACACCGTGAGCGCCTCGTTGTTCCAGCCACTTGCTGCTGCCACCGTGCGGAACTGGATGGCATAGTCCGGTCACGATGCGCCAACCTTGGTGGAGAGTCAGGAGCTGTTTGGCTGAGTCAGAACCACTGCTTGGGCCTTGAAACACTGGTTGATTCTCACAAAGGCAGAGTAGCTGGGCACAGCAGGAACTATGGGCATCCCACACAGCAGTAGCCTGGGCCAGGGCTTTTTTCCGACAGCAGGGTGATGATATAAGTGATCTTAGACCGGTCGGTGGGAAACGAGCCGAGGGTTGTAGCTCAAAGGAGAGAGAACATTGGGTGAGAAACCCTTTACAAGCACTTGGATCACCTGAGAACCGTTGGGAAGGTGGAAGACGAGGTTCAGCCAGGGGGTTAACTGCCATGGATACGTGAATCTGAGGTACTGGGCCAGGAACTGTTGCCGGGGTAAGACGATCAGATATTTGTAATGACCCAGCATCTCCGACAGAAGATGAGAATGTCTCAGCCATTAAGGCCTCTTGCTGAACCAGGGCGGCTTCATGACTTGGACAGTCTCCTGGTGGGTGGGACAGCATGGCAAAGGTCCTGGGAACTGGCTGCCTCTGGGTTCATGTTGGCTCTGTGTTTCTGTGGGACCTGGTTACAACCTGGGTCTCCTGAGGTGAGAAACAGTCACTTAACCAACTGAGCCACCAATAGTCACCAGAACCCAGAAGATGAGGCAGACACAGCAGTACTTAAGACGTGTATTTAATAAAGTAAAAAGGAGAAGTCCTTCAATACAAAAATGGCAAATCCAAAAGGTGGTAGGAATAGCACAAAAAAGCCTCAAGAGATACTCAAAAACAAAAAACAGAATTCCACAAGAGCATCCACGGAAACGACAAGAATACACAGAACACTAGGATACCGGTGCTAACATACAAACACAGAGCACAGAACTAGGGAAACTAGGGTTTAAATACAATCAGGGAAGCGAGGCACAGGTGCAAATAATAATGGGGAACAAGGGAAAAAACATAAGGTCAAAAAGCACAATGGGGGCATCTAGTGACCAAAACCCGGAACAACCCTGGCCAAATCCTGACAAACACTATCTCATATAGCTCCTGGTTGCTTTCCCTTATCCTAACCTCAAACATTAGTGGGGAAATGCTAAACTGACCCAAGATCGGCCTCTAGGGGCAACGTCTTCACCCTAACCCATCTCATATAGCCATGCCACTGAGACTAAGGTTGCACTCTAATCAAAGGTCATGGAAATAAGGTCACACGCTCCTGCAATTTCAAGGCTTGTGTGACAGACTAGCTGAAATAATGGCTCCAATGTTCCAAAAGCAGTCATGGAGAGTCTCTCTCTCACACTACTACACACACACACACACACACACACACACACACACACACACACACACACACACACACACACACACACACACACACACACACACACACACACACACACACACACACACACACACACAGTGTGTGGTTTTCAGGGGAATGGAAAGGGAGCCTGTGCTGCGACTTCTGCTTTTGGACGATAACAAGCTGACACTCCGTCTTAACTACTTCTCCACATTTACTGGATTGGTTGAACCGCTGCACCATCGAGAGCGTCCTGACCGGTTCCCCACGGCCTGGCACGGCCTGGCACGGGAATGCTTTTGTCCACGACTGCAAGGCCCTCTAGTGGGTGGTGAAGATGGCTCAGTACATCCATGCGACCGTGCTTCCAGCCCTCCAGGACATGCACTCAAAACGGTGCACGCAGCATCATCAAGGACCCAACCCAGCCACGAGCTGTTATCTCACTTACTGTCCGGCAGACGTTATCAGAGCATGAGGTCTGATACTAACAGGCTTAGAGACAGTTTCTGTCGACAAGCTATTAGACTGCTGAACACTTGAACTGTACTGACCCACCTCCACTGACTCTCACACCTTAGCACACATGCACTCCCTCACACGCCCACACACCCCACACAGACATACGCACATATACATTCATGCTACACACACATCACAACAGCTGCTATCAGACCTTTCCCCAATACACATGTAAACATTGGACCATACATTTTGCCTTCTTGTATTATACTTGTATAACATGTTTATTCTATTCCATTTACTTTATGTTCATATTCTTATCTCTTATTGCTTCGTATTGTTGTTGCATTGTTGAGAAGAACCTGCAAGTAAGCATTCCATTGGACGGTGCATACCATACATACGACTAATAAAACTCCTAACAGGGGTGTATACCATACATACAACTAATAAAACTCCTAACAGGGGTGTATACCATACATACGACTAATAAAACTCCTAACAGGGGTGTATACCATACATACGACTAATAAAGCTCCTAACAGGGGTGTATACCATACATACGACTAATAAAACTCCTAACAGGGGTGTATACCATACATACGACTAATAAAACTCCTAACAGGGGTGTATACCATACATACGACTAATAAAACTCCTAGCAGGGGTGTATACCATACATACGACTCAATAAAACTCCTAACAGGGGTGTATACCATACATACGACTAATAAAACTCCTAACAGGGTGTATACCATACATACGACTAATAAAACTCCTAACAGGGTGTATACCATACATACGACTAATAAAACTCCTAACGAGGGGTGTATACCATACATACGACTAATAAAACTCCTAACAGGGGTGTATACCATACATACGACTAATAAAACTCCTAACAGGGGTGTATACCATACATACGACTAATAAAACCTCCTAACAGGGGTGTATACCATACATACGACTAATAAAACTCCTAACAGGGGTGTATACCATACATACGACTAATAAAACTCCTAACAGAGGTGTATACCATACATACGACTAATAAAACTCCTAACAGGGGTGTATACCATACATCGACTAATAAAACTCCTAACGGGGTGTATACCAATACATACGACTAATAAAACTCCTAACGGGGTGTATACCATACATGCGACTAATAAAACTCCTAACGAGGTGTATACCATACATACGACTAATAAAACTCCTAACGGGGTGTATACCATACATACGACTAATAAAACTCCTAACGGAGGGTGTATACCATACATCGACTAATAAAACTCCTAACGGGGGTGTATACCATACATACGACTAATAAAACTCCTAACAGGGGTGTATACCATACATACGACTAATAAAACTCCTAACAGGGAGTGTATACCATACATACGACTAATAAAACTGCTAACAGGGGTGTATACCATACATACGACTAATAAAACTCCTAACAGGGGTGTATACCATACATGCGACTAATAAAACTCCTAACAGGGTGTATACCACTACATACGACTAATAAAACTCCTAACAGGGGTGTATACCATACATACGACTAATAAAACTCCTAACAGGGTGGGGCACATAGCAGTGGGATGAAACCACTCTGACTTCCTCCTTCACCTCTGGGTCATGTAAGAGCGGTCATATTGAGAAACAGTCATGGTCAGCTGTGTCTCTCGTAGGCTGTTCTTGCCCGGTCCCCTGTCTTGTTCAAGCTTAGGGTAGCTACACATACACGCACGCACACACACACACACACACACACACACACACACACACACACACACACACACACACACACACACACACACACACACACACACACACACACACACACACACACACCAGTGGAGCCTGGTGGGAGGAGCTATAGGAGGACAGACTCATTGTAGTGTCTGGAATGGAAGGGAGTCAAATGTGGCT
>NW_027013496.1:0-16037 GCF_036934945.1 Oncorhynchus masou masou | reverse complement strand
TGAAAAACCCATATTTTCAATTGGCAAGAAATAGTCATTAATGACCATGTAGTATGCTATCATATGCAACACACTCATTTCTTAATTTTACATTCAAATTTGGTGTGGTGGCTACTCTCAGATTAAATGGAAGGAGTTTGGAACCACCAAACTCTTCCTAGAGCTGGCCGCCCTGCCGAACTGAGCTTTCGGGTGAGAAGGGCCTTGGTCAGGGAGGTGAGCTTTCAGGGGAGAAGGGCCTTGGTCAGGGAGGTGACCAAGAACCCGATGGTCACTCTGACAGAGCTTCAGAGTTCCTCTGTGGAGATGGGAGAACATTCCAGAAGGACAACCATCTTTGTATCACTCCACCAATCAGGCCTTTATGGTAGAGTGGCCAGGCGGAAGTCACTCTTCAGTAAAAGACACATTACAGCCCACTTGGAGTTTACCAAAAGGCACCCAAAGTATTCTCAGACCACGAGAAACAAGATTCTCTGGTCTGATGAAACCAAGATTGAACTCTTTGGCCTGAATGTCAAGCATCATGTCTGGAGGAAATCTGGCACCATTCCCACGGTGAAGCATGGTGGTGGAAGTATTATGCTGTGGGGATGTTTTTTAGAAGCAAGGACTGGACGACTCGTCAGGTTTGAGGGAAAGATGAACAAAGCAGAGTACAGAGAGATGCTTGATGAAGCTGTACTCCAGACCTGCCAACAGGAACAATGTTAAGTGCCACATGCCTTTTAATGCATGACTTTGAACACCTTGAAATGCAAGGACGTCAATGAAAATAAGAATTTGTTCTTAACTGAATGGCCTAGTAAAATAAAAATAAAAAAATATATATTGTTAGAAATGTGCTATATAAATAAAGTTTGATTTGATTGATGACATTACAGATGTAGAATATTTAATAAGCTCGAATTTTCACGAGGATAGTTTTTCCATTAACGTTTGGTTGATAACTTTTTTAGCACTTGACATAGCAATCATACAGTGTGAAGGATCCTATACATGTCTGACTGTCTGGCTTTATGTACCACTCCAAATAAATAAATACTATGCCTTTGAAGATTTGTCTCTGGTCATGTAGCTACTATACAGGCTGGATGTCTAAACAAAGTCCAATTCTGAATGTCAATATATTTTTGGATTAATTCTCATCAATGAAAACATTCTAGAACTAAATTATCACTTATCTCAAGTCTGGTATCGGGGGTAATCTGGTTAATGATTATATAATAGAATTTTAAGTGGCTCTTTCCTTGCAGAATGTTAACAGCTGTATAGAACACATTGTATTGCTAATATGCTCAAACTTAACTTAATAGCTACACTCAGTGACACAGGATAAACTTTATCCCTCATGCTGGCCCTAACCAAACTGGTAAGTTGCCTAGACACCAGAATTCTACATACTGTTGTCATGACGTTGGCCTGGGGGGTAGGTTTATGTCATAAATACCTCTTCACCCCCTTTTCCTCTCTCTACCCTACTGAGATAACATTTCTAAAACACTTGATTAGCATAGAGATTCTGGGAACATCAGAAGGTGGCGGGAAATTAACTATATTCTGGTAATCCGACCAATGGAACATATGCGGTGGTACTTAATGAATATGATGTCAGTTTGGTTGTCATCTGAGACATTCTCAATGATAAGATGACACAAACTCTACAGTGGAAAGTCTACACATCAGAGTTATCTGATTCACATGGAATTGTTCAACTTAAATGTTTGAATATGAAATTATTCGTGATGGGATGAAATGCGATTTTAGCTTCTAAAATGTGAGATTTGGGTTTTCATAAGATAGGGCTCTGCTCAAACAGTGGCCCGCCGCTGTGAAGGGACATGGGCTATAAAACTTTTCAAACACGCCCTCCTCTCCCTTCCTATATAAGACCTTGACGACAATGAAACCTCCTGTTCCGAGGATGTAGGACGTCGGTCCAATATCAGAATGGTTCAGATAATAACTACAGAATGAAGCCAACATCAGCGTGACCTTTGGTTGCGAATGGTATGAACTAGGAAGTCTTATTCACTACAAAAGTGATACCTCCTAGCTGTTGAGTTAGCAACAGCAGCTGCAAACGCAGGATAGGAAGGAACAGACAGAGTATCCCGTCTACCACACAACAACATTACTACAACTTATCCAATTGACAACCAGAGACATTCTTCAAAGGACTCGGTTGGGCAACACGACCTTCCATCTACCACCAACCAACAGAAGCGCAGCTCAGAGTAAATATTTATTGCATTTTCCTTTTCCAAATGGACGGTAATTTAGAATGCATAAGATACTGTATTTACGATAGCACAGCTTCGGCCTTTGTTCCTCAGTCTTCCCGCTCCTTGACTCAAACCCAGCCCCTTTTCTTTTGTGTAACAAGCTGTCATATCTGTTCTGCCCGCTAGGGACGTTTTCCTTTATGACGTCATTTGTAATCAAGTTATGATTTAATTATGTGTATGTGTAATTCTGTGTGATTAGTTAGGTATTTAGTAAATAAATAATTAAACCCAATTTTGTATTGCTGATTCAGCTTGTGAGCCAGAGTTCGTGCAGATAACCAAGAATTTACAACTTTTAGATGAAACTGAATTAAGATGACGATTAATATTGACTGCTATTGATGTAAAATATTACTAGGTCTTTAAGAGTTTACTCGGAAGATAACAGCTCTATAAATATTATTTTGTGGTGCCCGACTCTCTAGTTAATTACATTTACATGATTAGCTCAATCAGGTGATATTAATTACAGAGAAATTATTTTATAGAATAGCATGTCATATCACTTAATCCGGCATAGCCAAAGATACAACACTGTACAAACAATTATCTAGGCTAAGTAAAACAAAATATGCTCTGCCAGCTAGCCAGCTAAAGTGTAACCAGAAGCTAACTAAGACAGAGAAAGGGGATGTAAGAAGTTCAACACTTTATTCAATTCATTTCAATACACCACATGGATTCATCATGGATTGGGCACAGAAGTTCTCTGATTGCTCTGGTGAATGATAGCTGACAGTGTTGGTTAGAGATGACATGCAAGAGCTTTCTGCAGGAATCTTTAGTCTTAGTGAGGTCTTCTCTGTTGCTAATTAGCATTTCAATTTAGAGTAAATTTAGGTAAATATATTGATAAAACTCACTTTGTCCGAGAGAGAACTACACGGTTATCAAAACATAGGCCTACACCAGACACATACTTAATTTGAAGTGTTTGTAAAATTCACAATGAATGATGGAAACATGATTGAGCGCTAGGTTTAATGGGTGTATTATGACCGTCCACTATGGAGGACTATAGTGTATATTTACACACCAGACCATTGGTTTCCAAATATTTTATGAGTAAACTTTGATATGCTGTCTTTTTTATCATAAATCACTGTTGTTCCAACTAAGCACAGTATGCTCCTATTAAGCCAGGTTTGCATTAAAACACATGGGGATTTTGTGTTGATATCACTAATATTTAATTAATCTGAGCATAAATGTTTTATGCATCTATACATGGTGCCTTTACAAAGATTGAAAAACAATTAACCTCGTATGGCTGCATCCCTTATTAAGAAAATTTAAAGGTCACCAGGCTACACATTACTAAGCACAACTGTCACCATCGTTACGCGCACCAGCGCCCTCATCAGACTCACTTGGACTCAATTACCTGCCTGATTACCTTCCCTATACTGTATATGTCACTCCCTTTAGTTCCTTCTCCAGTTGTTATTGTTCCTGTTTCAATTTCATGTCTGTGCTTTGTGTTGTATCATGGTTCTTGTTGTTAGTTTATTAATTAAATGATTCACTCCCTGAACTTGCTTCCCAGCGCACAGTGTTACACTCTGATGCAGAGAGAGAGAAGAATAAGATCAAATTTCTTTACAAATGAGGGACAAGAAAATGACTATTAGATAACTACTCATACAGTTAGGGCTGAGGAAATGTCATTTTGTTGTCCCTCTTTTATCCGTGTTTACATTTTTGGGTTCACCGCATTCATCTTTGAAATACAACAGAGGGAGATATAAAACTGTCTTCAGACAGGCTTTAAGGAGATAAGTTGAACAAATAAACAAAAACAGTACAGCAAAATGCAAACCAGTTTTGCGATAATTCAGTATAAATGGTTTGCGGTATGGTCTATGTGCATGGTGTCTTATCCACAGAAGTGTGGGTGCAGGTTTTGTTCTAATTAAGCAGTAGCACACCTGATTCAACTAATCAAGTCGTGATTGAAGAATATGATTAGTTAGTTGAATCAGGCGTGCACTGATTGCCAATAACAAAAGTCTAGGCCTAGATTGATCTCTGCAGATACAATTGGACACCCCCTGTTATGAGTGCTACTTCCATGATGAATAATAATGATACATAGATTTTAATAACTTTGGGGGAGAGGATTATAATTTAAGCATAAATGTCAGTTTAAGTTTTCAACATCTGGAAATTAATTACAAATTGATCATTTAAGAGGTGGGCTTCTTTGTAACACCCATAGGCTTAAAGGGTTCATTCAATACCCATTAAGCCCAATGTGGATTTTCACATATTTTATCAAAGATTTTTCTCTTACATAACAAATATGGCGTATGTCTAGTCATAAAATTTCACATGAAAGATTCATCTCTCATTTGATCTCCAAAAAGTAGAGCAGTATATGTTAGAAATGTCTAAAGGTGTCACGGTCTTCCTCCTCTTCATCTGAAGATGAGAGGCAAGAAGGATCAGAAGACCAAAATGTGGCGTGGTATGTGTTCATGGTGAATATTTAATTAAAGAAAGTACTGAACACTGCATACAAAAACAATAAACCAATAACGACCGTGAAGCTACATATGAGACCTGTGCTGACACAAGCAACTAGCATAGATAATCACCCACAAACAAACAGTGCAACCCAGGTTACCTAAGTATGATTCTCAATCAGAGACAACTAATGACACCTGCCTCTGATTGAGAACCATACTAGGCCGAAACATACAAATCCCCAAATCATAGAAAAACAAACATAGACTGCCCACCCAACTCACGCCCTGACCATACTAAATAAATACAAAACAACGGAAATAAAGGTCAGAACGTGACAAAAAGTATATTTTGGTGGGCTTAATAGGTCAACTTACCCTGCACACTACATATCATTTAAATTCTCCAGTCCTTATATATACAGGTCAATCAACATAGGTAAGTCATGACACTTGTGGTTCAATGAACAGTCCTCATTTAGCTTTTTTTCATAGGGAGTGTTTGCTATGTATGATAATACCATATGTTTTGTAAGCTACATATTTACACAACTTTCCTTCATTACCATTGTCCCATTCTGGTCTTAGTCACTGTCCGCTCCCACGTTGAGATGCATTGACACTGACTTGTTATTTCTGGGATAGCTGGTCATATTCTTCTCTCCTCCTGCTCTCTCAGTATAGTCACTCACTATCAGATCTGAAGTATCATTGACATCAATGTGATACCTTTGTGGTATAATCATGTCACAGAGATTATGTCAGATATGACAGATGTAAAAATAGAGCCTCAAAATACAGCTGTACACTTTAATAGACCAACCTTATGTAAGGCCTCAGAGACACATAACAAAGCAAATCATCTCCGGTACTTGTTTTTCTCAATAGGCTCCAGAGCTTCCATAGTCTAGGCTACTATTAAATAACACATAACCTTCCTGTCAATCTGAGCTTCCATAGTCTAGGCTACTATTAAATAACACATAACCTTCCTGTCAATCTGAGCTTCCATAGTCTTGACTACTATTAAGTAACAAATAACCTTCCTGTCAATCTGTGCTGCCTCCGCTCCCCTCCAGCTCCCATTACTTTGACGCAAGTGATTGTTTCAATAACAATGATCAGAGAGGCACTAGCTATCTACCTGCTCTCTGGCAGAAGCACCATCTTATTTAAAATCACAGAATGCAGAGTAACTTGACAACTCTCTCCCACATAATCCCATGTCTGCACCTGAGTTTGGGGGCTTGTCTCTTTACATTGTCTCCTGAGGATGCCAGTGTACCACTAATTAACAATGAGTGGAAGCCATAAGGCAGAGGAGGCAACAGGATTCCAGCACCGGTTTTGATTCTTCTCTTCTTAGTGTCACACAGTTTTCAACCGTTCAGTGTGTGGTACTCAGAGATAGCGTATGTATTAACAGTGCACTCCGTGCCTTATCTGTATTGTGCCTTATGAGTTTAGCTATGACTCTGTTACTGTTGCATCCCCTGTTAAGTTATTGCAATGAGAAACTCAGTATAAAGCATTATCACAAAGAAGGTTTATTTCCAACATGACAGCGGATATAACTTACCGGTTCCAAGCTGAGTCCATCTGCACCTGCTCAAAGGTAGCACACTTGAATACCATGGCCAACAACCAACGAGGACCTGTCAATAAAGCTATGCACATCCAAACAGATGCACATTTCCAAAACCACGCACTGAACACCAGCATACCATTTTAACCAGGTGTGCATAATAACATGCTGCTTATCTCTCAAACACTACAGTTACTTGTACCTTTCCTTCACTCAGTATTATGCAGTTATAACAAATCTCTAGGGGCACAGCTCTCAGACGTATCTCAACCCTCACACCTGGAAACGCCAACATAAAGTGTTTTAACGGGGCGTTGGGCCACCACGTTCCGCCAGAGACATTGATAATGTATGATAATTTGATTGTATTGTTATGGTAGGGGAATAGCTAACTTATTTCAATTTGATGGGAGAGGGGTGCCAGGTAGCCTGCTAGTGGTTAGGGCGTTGGACTAGTAACCAAAAGGTTGGAAGATCGAATCCCCGAGCTGACAAGGTAAAAAATCATTCTGCCCCTGAACAAGGCAGTTAACCCATTGTTCCTAGGCTGTCATTGAAAATAAGAATTTGTTCTTAACTGACTTGCCTAGTTAAATAAAGGGTGTTACGGATACAGTTATCCTGTGTGTGTGTGTATCCTGTGTGTGTGTTTCTTTTCTCTCCTTCTCCCCTCACAGGTGAAAATCATCACTCCCCAATCAGTCAACAACCAATCATCAATCAGAAGACACACCTCCTCCAATTTCCTGACCTATCACAGTTCTTTCCCCATGGTTTAAAAACCCCATCATTTGTTTGTTCTAAAGCCCAGCTCAGCTCAGCTCAATCTCTCTGTAAATGTCATGTCTGTAGGTCTCTGTGTTTCACTCTCGCTTTGTGTCTTAACCTCTCTTTTGTTTAAGCACCTCATAGCACTTTGTCATCACCTGTGAGTATTGTTTTTGGTTATGGTGTTTGTGTTTGATTGCTGGTGGAAAAGGGGGAAACCAAGACAAGTCGCCCATGGGCATACACTACCCGTAGGTGAACTTTGTTAAATACACTAGTTAGAACTGGGCGGACCACCCACTGTATTTTTGGTTAGTTAGCTGTTGTTAAAGTAGGCTAGTCTAGCTTAGGGGTGTTTTTGAATACTTATTGTTTCTTTCCTTGGGTCCAGCTCAGCCCCTTTTCCTGCTCCCCCCATTACCGTGTGTTTATAAATAAACCTAGAGTTTGACGGTAGATTTCAGTTGTCGTGCTTATTTCGTTCACACTTTTCCTTTGTCACAATAATAATTTGCATGAGTTATGTTACGAGTCTCATTACCATCCCCCCTAGACTGTCGGGCCAAAAGGGATTCGTAACATAAGTGGGGGCTCATCCGGGATATGTCATAACTGACACCCATGCCGCTCATGTAGATTGTTGTAGTGGTATAGTTCAGTGTTGAGCGTCATAGCTGAAGTAGCATTAGTGTTTGCTATTTCCTTTGGCACTTGTGAAGTAGTGTAAAAATGACTACTTTTGATTTGAAATCTTTTTTGGATAACCCTTCGTGGGAGGTTTTTGACAAATGTCGTAGAGTTGATTTAATGACCTTGGCTGACCATTATTCAGTATCGATTCCGCAGAGTTTAGTTAAGGCGGAGGTGAAACGGATAGTATTAAATGTATTGTTGGAAGAGCAGGTGCTTGTGTTACCGCTGCCTGAGCCTACTACCCCTGTAGCGGATGTTGCTGCTCCTGTAAGACCATTGGTGTCTGATAATGAGGGAGAGGCTAAAACACCAGCCACATTGTCCCATTTTGATCCACTCTCCCCACTGTCAAATGGTGATGCCAGGAGGGATGTCTGTTTAGCACAGTTCCAACTGGAGGTGGAAGAAAGAGCCCAAATTAGGCGAGAGACTCTCCAGTTGGAGATGTGTAAAATAGAGGCAGAAAAAGAACGAGAACAACGGCATTTGGAGATGTGTAAAATTGAGGCAGACAGAGAACAAAGGCAGTTGGAGTTCAAAATGCGCCAGATGGAACTTGAGGCAGAGACAGCAAGGCTAGCCTCCGGTCCTACTGTGCCTGTTTGTGAGCCGTCCTCACCTGCTGTGTCCTCAAACACGTTTGACATTAGTAGGCAGATTGCCTTAGTACCTTTGTTCAGAGAGTCAGAGGTTGACTCCTATTTTTGTGTATTTGAGCGTATAGCCGTAGCATTGAAATGGCCTGAAGAGGTTTGGTGCCTATTACTTCAGTGTAAATTAACTGGTAAAGCCCAAGAGGTTTTGTCAGCGCTACCTCTGGAGGACAGTTTGAATTATGAAGTGGTCAAAGCTACTGTTCTTCGTGCCTATGAGCTTGTGCCTGAGGCATACCGACAGAGATTTAGGTCTCATAGAAAGTCTTCTAGTAAGACTTATGTGGAATTTGCTAGAGACAAGGGAAATCTGTTTGATAAATGGCATGCTGCTAGTAAGGTAACTGATTTCAACTCTCTCCGGGAGTTAATCTTGTTGGAAGAGTTTAAAAATTGCTTACCCGAACGCATTGTAGTTTACCTAAACGAACAGAAAGTATCCACCCTGGCAGAAGCGTCTGTGTTGGCAGACGAGTTTGTGTTGACGCACAAGAGTGTGTTTTCGGCTCAAACTGAGAGTAGAGCCACTGAGTTTCCTACCTTTAGTCCTAGTCGGCCAGCAGTAGTATGTCAAGCACGCCAGAAGAATGAGCGTCCATGTTTCTATTGTCATAAAGTAGGACATATGATTAATGATTGCTTCCTGCTTAAACGCAAACAAGGGATGCCTCTTCGTGCCAAGCCACCAACAGGTGTTGCTCTAATTGTACGGTTGTGAAGTCTGCAACAAAACAGGTGCCTCAGGGTAACTGTAGTTTGAAAGTCTCAGTCCCCGACCGCAGTTATGAACCATTCATTTTCGAGGGGTTTGTGTCCCTAACGAATGACGAAGCGTCTCAGCGTCCGGTTAAAATCCTTAGAGATACTGGTGCGGGCGCAGTCGTTTATATTGTCTGATGTGTTGCCCTTGTCTGACGATACATACTGTGGTTCCAGTGTGTTAGTGCAGGGTATTGAAATGGGTTTTGTCCCAGTGCCATTGCACTTTGAAAGTACACTCTGAGTTAATCAGTGGAATATTCAGAGTGGGGTACGCCCATGTTGCCAGTGAAAGGTGTGACCTTCATAATGGGTAACGATATTGCCGGAGGAAAGGTAGTACCCGTATTGGAAGTATTGGATAAAAGTGACCACTCTCGCTCGAATGAGCTGGCACAGAATTATCCACATGTGTTCCCGCTTGTGCTGTCACTCGTGCTCAGGCACGACAAGAGGGTGATGAGAGAGATTTGTCGAACACTGTTCTGTTCAAAGAGGTTGATCAAGAGGATGGATTGTGTGATCCTCTGAGAAGCATGGACAGGTGCGCCCTGTTAATGCCAAGGTCTTGGCTATAACTGCATTCCCTGCACCTACCACCAGACGAGAGCTACGCCGCTTTTTAGGGATGGTTGGCTACTACCGTAGCTTCTGTAAAAATTTCTCTGCGGTAGTTGCTCCATTGACCGATTTGCTTAGTCCGGCTAGATCATTTGAGTGGTCCCCTGATTGTAAGAGAGCTTTTGAATCAGCGAAAGCACTCTTATGTAGTACACCTGTACTTGCTGCTCCTGATTTTGAACAACCGTTCAAACTTGAGGTAGATGCTAGTGCCAGAGGTGCTGGTGCTGTTCTACTGCAGCAGGACAAGAGTGGAGTGGATCATCCCGTTTGTTATTTTTCACGTAAATTTAATAAATGTCAAACAAACTATGCGACAATAGAACAAGAAGCTCTTGCTTTGTTGTTGGCTCTGCAATACTTTGAAGTATATATGGTTCCAGTGCCCTACCCGTGATTGTATATACTGACCATAACCCCTTAGTTTTTTCTCCACCGAATGTACAACCAGAACCAGCGCCTTATGCGTTGGGCGCTGATTGTACAAAATTATAATTTGGAGATCCGCCACAAAGGGTTCTGATAATGTGTTGGCAGATGCTTTGTCTCGTGTGTGAAAATGATTTCTGCATGTTTTGCAAGGTTGTTGCTTTGTTGGGAGTATTAATTGAAATACTGTAGTCGCAACCCTAGGGTTGCTCTTTTAAGTGGGAGTGTTACGGATACAGTTATCCTGTGTGTGTGTATCCTGTGTGTGTTTCTTTTCTCTCCTTCTCCCTCACAGGTGAAAATCATCACTCCCCAATCAGTCAACAACCAATCATCAATCAGAAGACACACCTCCTCCAATTTCCTGACCTATCACAGTTCTTTCCCATGGTTTAAAAACCCCATCATTTGTTTGTTCTAAAGCTCAGCTCAGCTCAATCTCTCTGTAAATGTCATGTCTGTAGGTCTCTGTGTTTCACTCTCGCTTTGTGTCTTAACCTCTCTTTTGTTTAAGCACCTCATAGCACTTTTTGTCATCACCTGTGAGTATTGTTTTTGGTTATGGTGTTTGTGTTTGATTGCTGGTGGAAAAGGGGGAAACCAAGACAAGTCGCCCATGGGCATACACTACCCGTAGGTGAACTTTGTTAAATACACTAGTTAGAACTGGGCGGACCACCCACTGTATTTTTGGTTAGTTAGCTGTTGTTAAAGTAGGCTAGTCTAGCTTAGGGGTGTTTTTGAATACTTATTGTTTCTTTCCTTGGGTCCAGCTCAGCCCCTTTTCCTGCTCCCCCCATTACCGTGTGTTTATAAATAAACCTAGAGTTTGACGGTAGATTTCAGTTGTCGTGCTTATTTCGTTCACACTTTTCCTTTGTCACAATAATAATTTGCATGAGTTATGTTACGAGTCTCATTACCATCCCCCCTAGACTGTCGGGCCAAAAGGGATTCGTAACAAAGGGAAAAAATAATAATAATTTGGAACATAGTAACAACCCACTGGGCAACACAGGTTGAATCAACATTGTTTCAATGTCATTTGTCAAGATATTGGTGACGTGGGATCTATGTGGAAAATACATTGGATTTTCAAAAAGTCATCAACTGGATAGCTGTGGATAGGTGGTGTTTTGAGGAGGAACACACAGCATTATGTCATCATGGTAACCAATTTTCAACATAGACAAACCTTATATATAATATGTTGAATCCAACCTTTGGAACAACGTCATATCTTCAACGTTATATCTACTATCAGAAAAAAATAACAATAGGCTGGGCAGCACCTGGAGAGTTGAATAAAATCTAACTTGAAATGCACTTTAAATAAAGTTTGATTTGGTTTTGTCCTATTCTTAAACTTTTTTTTGGTTGAGACGGTGATGTAAATCCAAACCGAACTGGAGTTAAAGCCAGACTAAGTCTGTGGCACAGATGGAACTATACAAGCAGAATTTCCATTCCCTTCGAATTGTTAGGTTCTAATTCTCAGAGTAAAACAGTCAATAGACATTATGAAAGCTTAACCAAGTTTATTCTTCCCAGAGGATGAATACAGCTACATTAGACAAAAAAAACACCACAAGTATATATACTCCAATTTAGGCACTCTTCCTCTCCAATCCTTACATGTATTATGGTTTGACAGGAAGACGAAGTAATAGTGTAATAAACCATCATTTCTCCCTCAAGGGGATCTGACCTTACCTCAACTTTGACTTATAAATGAACAAACAATCATAATAAAACATGAACAAAAAATAAATAAAACATGATTATAAATGAATGAACAATGATAACAAAACTTTTACCGGGAGGTTTACAAACTCAGAGACTTATGGCCTCTGATCTATGATCACACCATACACAATCTTATTTCCATCTCTCATCACACAACAGAATGACATTCCAGCTGAAGCTGGTGGCTTCCTCCACTTCAGCTGGAACTGCATTTAGTTTCTCCACTTTCTGCTTCTGGTTCCTAAGAGAGTGACAGCACAAGACTTGGAAAGCAACAAAAAGACACAAGGCATAACATTATTAACAATGTGGTAAGCTATGCATAATTGCATGTGCATGAAAACCAAAGTTTGAGACCATGACAATTTCCACTCTCTCTTCACCTGACTGTATGCCTCCAGGATACTTTTCTGCTGGATTCCACAAAAATGAAAGACCTAAAAAGCCTCCTCATGCTTTCGCCCAGTCTTCCCCTTTCTGGCCACAGGTTCCGAGAGGTGTTCCCAAGTCATCTCATTTTCACTTTGTTCCCATCTCCATTTCCACCTGATAGGCACGTCACCTGATAGGCACTACATCCTCTTGAGGTAACTCAGTGATGCATTAACCAACAAAGCAGCTAACCCAACTAAACAATGATGTTTATAGTTGCTCCCAGCCCCAACCCATTTGCATGTCTTACAGTGGAATCTAGCCTCTCTTTCTCTCCACTTCATCTGTCATGGTGTCTTCAAGCTCACCCATTATGAGCAATGCTCTCACTTCACATGAGAACTATGCACCCACTGAGGAGAGACATGATCATTACCATTGCAGGTGCTGTAAGGAGTACTGACCAGACCAAAGCTGTCCCAACACCCCCGCCTGGTTTATCTTGATATAACAGTATAGCTTCCGTCTCTCTCTTCACCCCTACCTGGGCTTGAACCAGGGACCCTCTGCACACATCGACAATTGACACCCTCAAAGCATCGTTACCCATCGCGCCACAAAAGCTGCAGGGGGAACAACTACTTCAGGTCTCAGAGCAAGTGAAGTCACTCGATAGAAACGCTATTAGCGCGCACCACCGCTAACTACCTAGCCATTTCACATCGGTTACACAATCACCACCTTCCGGAGACACCTGAAACCCCACCTCTTCAAGGAATACCTAGGATAGGATAAGTAATCCTTCTCACCCCCCCCCCCTTAAATGATTTAGATGCACTATTGTAAAGTGGCTGTTCCACTGGATGTCAGAAGGTGAATTCACCAATTTGTAAGTCGCTCTGGATAAGAGCGTCTGCTAAATGACTTAAATGTAAATGTAAATGTAATGTACACTCAATCTCCAGAATTCAGCCCCTTATCTCCTGCTCCTCATGTGCTACTTTAACCTGAGGATAAACACACTGCAACACATGGGTCATTTCCTGACAACATATACTCTCCTCTTATGGCAAGATTACTAGTTTGTGACATTTGAATAACAACCCCCTCTGTACTTCCATCGGTAACCCAGTTACCAGTTACCAAGCCATGTGGCATGAGTCTTCATAAACTGATATGCCAACAATGCTACTAAAGTAACCCCTGCTACTACTAACATGGCCCATGACTATAGCCTCTTTTAAGTACAGTCCCTGTAGCAACTGCCATGAGAATAACTACTGCATGTGAAGTGTTTTCCGGCTGTTAGAAATTGGGATAGAATGAATGAGTTGGAAGAATATCCAACCTAACACAACTCATAGTCACAGGTTGCTTGAAAGTTTACCATAGTGTCTGAAATGCCACCACTATTTCTTCTGCTCTCACCATGATCTGGGTATGTTTAATGTTCAATTTAACTTCATAATAGTCCCTATATTGTGCACAGTTAGCTGTCCTCCCTCTCCTATCAGCTTTCTCCTGCAACAATATACATAGTCTCTGGAAATTATACCCCTCTACCACCACAACCTTAATTTATGAGCCCCCACAGATCTCCACTGCAGTCACGTTCCATCCCATTTAACAGCCCTATGTAAACATTCTGTGTCAAACACCTCACCTCCTGCTACAGATACATTTGTACATATAACATTCAATCTAACCCATAACACACTAGTCACTACTCCTAATGCAATTCTACTGTCACGACTTCCGCCGAAGTCGGTCCCTCTCCTTGTTCGGGTGGTGTTCGGCGGTCGACGTCACTGACCTTCTAGCCATCATTGATCCATTTTTCATTTTCCATTGGTTTTGTCTTGTCTTCCTACACACCTGGTTCCAATCCCATCAATTCCATGTTATGTATTTAAACCTCTGTTTCCCCTCATGTCCTTGTCGGAGATTGTTTGTTGTACTGTATGTAAGTGTTTATTGTTAATTCTGGTGCGCGAGGGGTTTTGCCAAATCCAAAACAACAGAAATCCCATAACTAAAATTCCTCAAAACATACAAGTATTATCCACCATTTTAAAGATAAACTTCTTGTAAATCTAACAACAGTGTCCGATTTCAAAAAGGCTTTACTGCGAAAGCACACCATGTGATTATGTTAGGTCAGCACCGAGTTACAGAAAACCATACAGCCATTTTTCCAGCCAAAGAGAGGAGTCACAAAAAGCAGAAATAGAGATAAAATGAATCACTAACCTTTGATGACCTTCATCAGATGGCACTTATAGGACTTCATGTTACACAATACATGTATGTTTTGTTC
Organism: Oncorhynchus masou masou; assembly: GCF_036934945.1. NCBI lineage: Eukaryota > Metazoa > Chordata > Actinopteri > Salmoniformes > Salmonidae > Oncorhynchus > Oncorhynchus masou. The sequence continues at coordinate 1,341 of NW_027013496.1, read as the reverse complement.
GATAAAGTTCATATTTATATCCAAAATTCTCAGTTTACATTGGCGCATTATGGTCAGAAAGGCATTGTCTCAAACAAACATCCGGTGAAAGTGCAGAGAGCCACATCAAATTACAGAAATACTCATCATAAACATTGATAAACGATACAAGTGTTAAACATACGAATAAAGATAAACTTCTCCTTAATGCAACCGTTGTGTCTGATTTCAAAAAGGCTTTACGGAGAAAGCACAATTTGCAATTATGTTAGGTCTGCACCTAGCCACAGAAATCCATACAGACATTTTCCAGCCAAGGAGAGTGTCACAAAAGTCAGATATAGCATTAAAATTAATCACTTACCTTTGATGATCTTCATCTGGTGGCACTCCCAGGTCTCCATGTTAGACAATAAATGTTTGTTTTGTTCAATAATGTCCCTCTTTATGGCCAAATACCTACTTTTGGTTTGCGCGTTTTGTCCAGTAATCCGAATGCTTAAGGCGTGCACTAAGTCCAGACGAAAAGTTTTAAAAAGTACAATAAAAGTAAGTATAGACATGCCAAACGATGTTTAAAAACAATACTCCGGTTGTTTTTGTCATAAATAATCAATTATATTTCAACCGGACAAAAGCTTTGTCAATAGGAAAGGAGAAACAAGAAAGGCACATTCCCGAATAGGCGCATGGCTGATGAATGGAAATTTCCACTGGAAACTGATTGAAAGTGCTGTATCTCCTCTTTTTTCAGAGTAAAAGCCTGAAACAATGCCTAAAGACTGGCCACAATGCCTAAAGAAAGCCACAGAGCTCATGAACTGAGTCCTAAGTCTTTGTATGGTGGATAGGCTTTCAATGAAAAAGCCTTTCCAAAAAAAGCCTTTCAAAATAATAGTACTTCCTGGTTAGATTTTCCTTGGGTTTTCCCCTGCCATATCAGTTCTGTTATACTCACAGACATTATTTGAACAGTTTTGGAAATGTTAGAGTGTTTTCTATCCAAATATACTACTTATATGCAAACCTTATCTTCTGGGCCTGAGTAGCAGGCAGTTTAATTTAGGCACGCTTTTCATCCAAAATTCCAAATGCTGCCCCCTACCCTAGTGAAGTTAAACAGCTCCGTTTTTACCAAGTTCATATTCCTGCACCTGACTTCCCTGCCACCAGCACACACCACATTACTTCTACAGTTATAAACATACTAAAACATTCTCAAATCAATTAGTCAATATACATCAGTCCCTCCTCTATCATCCCTGTTTAACATATATCCTTTCCTTCTATATGCAGACTGAACAACGAACAGTTGTATATTTGCCCAAAGACCAGGACCCCAGGGAACTGGTAATTTTCCCT